>NC_053445.1:16095897-16197966 GCF_007990345.1 Gossypium hirsutum | reverse complement strand
TTTTCGTTGCATTTTGTACACTGGTTAACTAATTACTTATTTTCATTTTACGAAATAATAATTTAAAACATTATTTGGCCGAATTTGCGCTAGAGTAGTTAAGCGTGCTTGGGTGAGAGTAGTACTAGGATTGGTGACCTCCTGGGAAGTCCTCGTGTTGCACCCTCCGATTTTACTTCATATAATGTTTTTTTACTAGAATTTCTAAACGTGGTTTAGCTAATTAGTTATTTTAATTTTGCGAAATAAATAATTTGAAACGTTATTTGGACGAATTTGCATTCAAATTCGAGCCACAAGTGCGATAGGAGGTAGGGTTTATATAAATAGATTGCATAAGAGTTGAAGGGTGTAATCATACCAGCAGTAATCCATAGGATCCCATCAGAACTCCGTAGTTAAGCGTGCTTGCGGGATAGTAGTATTATGATAGGTGACCTTCTGGAAGTCCTCGTGTTGCACCTCTCCAATTTCTTTCATATAAAGTTTTTTAGTTAAATTTCTACACGTGGTGTAACTAATAGTAATTTGCGTTTGCGAAATAAATAATTTGAAACGTTATTTTTTCGAATTTGCATTCAAATTCGAGACGCAAGTGCGATAGGGGGCAGCGTTTATATAAATAGATTGTGTAAGAGTTGATGGGTGTGATCATACCAGCAGTAATACACAGGATCCATCAGAACTCCGTAGGAGGCGTGCTTGTGAGATAGTAGTACAAGGATGGGTGACCTTCCTGGGAGGTCCTCGTGTTGCAACCCTCTAATTTTATTTCATACAAAATTTTTTTAGTTAAATTTTCTACACGTGGTGAAACTAATTAGTAATTTGCGTTTGCGTTATTTGGTCGAATTTGCATTCAAATTCGAGGCGCAAATGCGATAAGGGGCAGCCTTTATATAAATAAATTGCGCAAGAGTTAACGGGTGGGACGATACCAACACTAATGCACCGGATCATATCAAAACTCCACAGTTAAGCATGCTTGGCAAGAGTCGTACTAGGATGGCTGACCTCCTGTAATGGCCTCGTGTTGCACCCTCCCATTTTATTTCATATAAAGTTTTTTAGTTGATTTTTAAACGTGGTGTAACTAATTAGTTATTTACGTTTTGCGTTATTTGGTCGACTTTGCATTCAAATTCGAGGCGCAAGTGCGATAAAGGGTAGCCTTTACATAAATAGATTGCGCAAGAGTTGATGGGCTCGATCATACCAGCGCTAATGTACCGGATCCCATCAGAACTCCGCAGTTAAGTGTCCTTGGGAGAGATTAGTATTAGGTTGGGTGACCTCCAGGGAAGTCCTCGTATTGCACCCTTCCTGTTTTATTTCATATAAACTTGTTTCTTGTTGAATTTTCTACACGTGGTGTAACTAATTACTTATTTTCATTTTACGAAATAAATAATTTAAAACATTATTTTGCCGAATTTGCGCTAGAGTAGTTAAGCGTGCTTGGGCGAGAGTAGTACTAGGATTGGTGACCTCCTGGGAAGTCCTCGTGTTGCACACCTCCCATTTTACTTCATATAATGTTTTTTTACTAGAATTTTCTAAACGTGGTTTAGCTAATTAGTCATTTTAATTTTGCTTAATAAATAATTTGAAACGTTATTTGGACGAATTTGCATTCAAATTCGAGGCACAAGTGCGATAGGAGGTAGGGTTTATATAAATAGATTGCGTAAGAGTTGACGGGTGTAATCATACCGACAGTAATGCATAGGATCCCATCAGAACTTCGTAGTTAAGCGTGCTTGCGGGATAGTAGTATTATGATAGGTGACCTTCAGGGAAGTCCTCGTGTTGCACCTCTCCAATTTTATTTCATAAAAAGTTTTTTTTTAGTTAAATTTTCTACACGTGGTGTAACTAAATAGTAATTTGCGTTTTGTGAAATAAATAATTTGAAACGTTATTTTTTCGATTTTGCATTCAAATTCGAGACGCAAGTGCGATAGGGGCAGCCTTTATATAAATAGATTGTGTAAGAGTTGACGGGTGTGATCATACCAGCTGTAATGCACAGGATCCCATCAGAACTCCGTAGTTAAGCGTGCTTGTGAGATAGTAGTACAAGGATGGGTGACCTTCCTGGGAGGTCCTCGTGTTGCAACCTTCCAATTTTATTTCATATAAAGTTTTTTTTAGTTAAATTTTCTAGATGTGGTGAAACAAATTAATAATTTTCATTTTCCGTTTTTTCGTCGAATTTGCATTCAAATTCGAGGCGCAAGTGCGATAAGGGGCAGCCTTTATATAAATAAATTGCGCAAGAGTTAACGGGTGCGACCATACCAACACTAATGCACCGGATCATATCAAAACTCCACAGTTAAGCATGCTTGGGCAAGAGTCGTACTAGGATGGCAGACCTCCTGTAAAGGCCTCGTGTTGCACCCCTCCCATTTTATTTCATATAAAGTTTTTTTAGTTGATTTTTCTAAACGTGGTGTAACTAATTAGTTATTTGCGTTTTGCGTTATTTGGTCGAATTTGCATTCAAATTCGAGGCGCAAGTGCGATAAAGGGTAGCCTTTATATAAATAGATTGCGCAGGAGTTGATGGGCTCGATCATACCAGCGCTAATGTACCGGATCCCATCAGAACTCCGCAGTTAAGTGTACTTGGGCGAGATTAGTACTAGGTTGGGTGACCTCCAGGGAAGTCCTCGTATTACACCCTCCTGTTTTATTTCATATAAACTTGTTTTTCGTTGCATTTTGTACACGTGGTGTAACTAATTACTTATTTTCATTTACGAAATAAATAATTTAAAACATTATTTGGCCGATTTGCGCTAGAGTAGTTAAGCGTGCTTGGGCGAGAGTAGTACTAGGATTGGTGACCTCCTGGGAAATCCTCGTGTTGCACCCCTCCCATTTTACTTCATATAATCTTTTTTTACTAAAATTTTCTACACGTGGTTTAGCTAATTAGTTATTTTAATTTTGCGAAATAAATAATTTGAAACGTTATTTGGACGAATTTGCATTCAAATTCGAGGCACAAGCGCGATAAGGGGTAGGGTTTATATAAATAGATTGCGTAAGAGTTGACGGCTGTAATCATACCAGCAGTAATGCATAGGATCCCATCAGAACTCCGTAGTTAAGCGTGCTTGCAGGATAGTAGTATTATGATAGGTGACCTTCTGGGAAGTCCTCGTGTTGCACCTCTCCAATTTTATTTCATATAAAGTTTTTTTGGTTAAATTTTCTACACGTGGTGTAACTAAATAGTTATTTGCATTTTTCGAAATAAATAATTTGAAACGTTATTTTTTCGAATTTGCATTCAAATTCGAGACGCAAGTGCGATAGGGGTCAGCCTTTATATAAATAGATTGTGTAAGAGTTGACGGGTGTGATCATACCAGCAGTAATGCAGAGGATCCCATCAGAACTCCGTAGTTAAGCGTGCTTGTGAGATAGTAGTACAAGGATGGGTGACCTTCCTGGGAGGTCCTCGTGTTGCAACCTTCCAATTTTATTTCATATAAAGTTTTTTTAGTTAAATTTTCTACACGTGGTGAAACAATTAGTAATTTGCGTTTTGCGTTATTTGGTCGAATTTCCATTCAAATTCGAGGCGCAAGTGCGATAAGGGGCAACCTTTATATAAATAAATTGCGCAAGAGTTAACGGGTGCGACCATACCAACACTAACGCACCGGATCATATCAAAACTCAAAAGTTAAGCATGCTTGGGCAAGAGTCGTACTAGGATGGCTGACCTCCTGTAAAGGCCTCGTGTTGCACCCCTCCCATTTTATTTCATATAAAGTTTTTTTAGTTGATTTTACTAAACGTGGTGTAACTAATTAGTTAGTTGCGTTTTGCGTTATTTGGTCGAATTTGCATTGAAATTCGAGGCCCAAATGCGATAAAGGGTAGCCTTTACATAAATAGATTGCGCAAGAGTTGATGGGCTCCATCATACCAGCGCTAATGTATCGGATCCCATCAGAACTCCGCAGTTAAGTGTACTTCGGCGAGATTAGTACTAGGTTGGGTGACCTCCAAGGAAGTCCTCGTACTGCACACCTCCTGTTTTATTTCATATAAACTTGTTTTTCGCTGCATTTTCTACACGTGGTGTAACTAATTACTTATTTTCATTTTACGAAATAAATAATTTAAAACATTAGTTGGCCGAATATGCGCTAGAGTAGTGAAGCGTGCTTGGGCGAGAGTAGTACTAGGATTGGTGACCTCCTGGGAAGTCCTCGTGTTGCACCCCTCCCATTTTATTTCATATAGAGTTTTTTTACTAGAATTTTCTAAACGTGGTTTAGCTAGTTAGTTATTTTAATTTCGCGAAATAAATAATTTGAAACATTATTTGGACGAATTTGCATTCAAATTCGAGGCACAAGTGCGGTAGGATGTAGGGTTTATATAAATAGATTGCGTAAGAGTTGACGGGTGTAATCATACCAGCAGTAATGCATAGGATCCCATCAGAACTCCGTACTTAAGCGTGCTTGCGGGGTAGTAGTATTATGATAGGTGACCTTCTGGGAAGTCCTCGTGTTGCACCTCTCCAATTTTATTTCATATAAAGTTTTATTTAGTTAAATTTTCTACACGTGGTGTAACTAAATAGTAATTTGCGTTTTGCGAAATAAATAATTTGAATTTTTTAGTTAAATTTTCTACACGTGGTGTAACTAAATAGTAATTTGCGTTTTGCGAAATAAATAATTTGAAATGTTATTTTGTCGAATTTGCATTCAAATTTGAGGCGCAAGTGCGATAGGGGGCAGCCTTTGTATAAATAGATTGTGTGCAAGTTGACGGGTGTGATCATACCAGCAGTAATGCACAGGATCCCATTAGAACTCCGTAGTTAAGCGTGCTTGCGAGATTGTAGTACTATGATGGGTGACCTTCTAGGAAGTCCTCGTGTTGCACCTCTCTAATTCTATTTCATATAAAGTTTTTTTAGTTAAATTTTCTAAACGTGGTGTAACTAATTAGTTATTTGCGTTTTGCGAAATAAATAATTTCAAACGTTATTTGGTCGAATTTGCATTCAAATTCGAGGCGCAAGTGCGATAAGCGGCAACCTGTATATAAATAGATTGCGCAAGAGTTAAAGGGTACCATCATACCAACGCTAGTGCACCAGATCCCATCAGAACTCCGCAGCTAAGGATGCTTGGGCGAGATTAGTACTAGGTTGGGTACCTCCAGGAAAGTAACCGTGTTGCGCCCTTCTCGTTTTATTTCATATAAAGCTATTTTTCGTTGCATTTTCTACACGTGGTGTAACTAATTACTTATTTTCATTTTGCGAAATAAATAATTTAAAACGTTTTTTGGCGGAATTTGCGTGAGAGTAGCAAAGCGTGCTTGGGCGAGAGTAGTACTAGGATTGATGACCTCCTAGGAAGTCCTCGTGTTGCACCCCTCCCATTTTACTTCATATAAAGTTTTTTTAAGTAGAATTTTCTAAACGTGGTGTAACTAATTAGTTATTTTTGTTTTGTGAAATAAATAACTTGAAACGTTATTTGGTCGAATTTGCATTCAAATTCGAGGCACAAGTGCGATAAGGGGCAGCCTTTATATAAATAGATTGTGTAAGAGTTGACGGGTGTGATCATACCAGCAGTAATGCACAGGATCCCATCAGAACTCCGTAGTTAAGCGTGCTTGTGAGATAGTAGTACAAGGATGGGTGACCTTCCTGGGAGGTCCTCGTGTTGCAACCCTCCAATTTTATTTCATATAAAGTTTTTTTAGTTAAATTTTCTACACGTGGTGAAACTAATGAGTAATTTGCGTTTTGCGTTATTTGGTCGAATTTGCATTCAAATTCGAGGCTCAACTGCGATAAGGGGCAGCCTTTATGTAAATAAATTGCGCAAGAGTTAACGGGTGGGACGATACCAACACTAATGCACCGGATCATATCAAAACTCCACAGTTAAGCATGCTTGGGCAAGAGTCGTACTAGGATGGCTGACCTCCTGTAATGGCCTCGTGTTGCACCCCTCCCATTTTATTTCATATAGAGTTTTTTTACTAGAATTTTCTAAACGTGGTTTAGCTAGTTAGTTATTTTAATTTCGCGAAATAAATAATTTGAAACATTATTTGGACGAATTTGCATTCAAATTCGAGGCACAAGTGCGGTAGGATGTAGGGTTTATATAAATAGATTGCGTAAGAGTTGACGGGTGTAATCATACCAGCAGTAATGCATAGGATCCCATCAGAACTCCGTACTTAAGCGTGCTTGCGGGGTAGTAGTATTATGATAGGTGACCTTCTGGGAAGTCCTCGTGTTGCACCTCTCCAATTTTATTTCATATAAAGTTTTATTTAGTTAAATTTTCTACACGTGGTGTAACTAAATAGTAATTTGCGTTTTGCGAAATAAATAATTTGAATTTTTTAGTTAAATTTTCTACACATGGTGTAACTAAATAGTAATTTGCGTTTTGCGAAATAAATAATTTGAAATGTTATTTTGTCGAATTTGCATTCAAATTTGAGGCGCAAGTGCGATAGGGGGCAGCCTTTGTATAAATAGATTGTGTGCAAGTTGACGGGTGTGATCATACCAGCAGTAATGCACAGGATCCCATTAGAACTCTGTAGTTAAGCGTGCTTGCGAGATTGTAGTACTATGATGGGTGACCTTCTAGGAAGTCCTCGTGTTGCACCTCTCTAATTTTATTTCATATAAAGTTTTTTTAGTTAAATTTTCTAAACGTGGTGTAACTAATTAGTTATTTGCGTTTTGCGAAATAAATAATTTCAAACGTTATTTGGTCGAATTTGCATTCAAATTCGAGGCGCAAGTGCGATAAGCGGCAACCTGTATATAAATAGATTGCGCAAGAGTTAAAGGGTACCATCATACGTACGCTAGTGCACCAGATCCCATCAGAACTCCGCAGCTAAGGATGCTTGGGCGAGATTAGTACTAGGTTGGGTACCTCCAGGAAAGTAACCGTGTTGCGCCCTTCTCGTTTTATTTCATATAAAGCTATTTTTCGTTGCATTTTCTACACGTGGTGTAACTAATTACTTATTTTCATTTTGCGAAATAAATAATTTAAAACGTTTTTTGGCGGAATTTGCGTGAGAGTAGCAAAGCGTGCTTGGGCGAGAGTAGTACTAGGATTGATGACCTCCTAGGAAGTCCTCGTGTTGCACCCCTCCCATTTTACTTCATATAAAGTTTTTTTAAGTAGAATTTTCTAAACGTGGTGTAACTAATTAGTTATTTTTGTTTTGTGAAATAAATAACTTGAAACGTTATTTGGTCGAATTTGCATTCAAATTCGAGGCACAAGTGCGATAAGGGGCAGCCTTTATATAAATAGATTGTGTAAGAGTTGACGGGTGTGATCATACCAGCAGTAATGCAGAGGATCCCATCAGAACTCCGTAGTTAAGCGTGCTTGTGAGATAGTAGTACAAGGATGGGTGACCTTCCTGGGAGGTCCTCGTGTTGCAACCCTCCAATTTTATTTCATATAAAGTTTTTTTAGTTAAATTTTCTACACGTGGTGAAACTAATTAGTAATTTGCGTTTTCCGTTATTTGGTCGAACTTGCATTCAAATTCGAGGCGCAAGTGCGATAAGGGGCAGCCTTTATATAAATAAATTGCGCAAGAGTTAACGGGTGGGACGATACCAACACTAATGCACCGGATCATATCAAAACTCCACAGTTAAGCATGCCTGGGCAAGAGTCGTACTAGGATGGCTGACCTCCTGTAATGGCCTCGTGTTGCACCCCTCCCATTTTATTTCATATAAAGTTTTTTTAGTTGATTTTTCTAAACGTGGTGTACCTAATTAGTTATTTGCGTTTGCGTTATTTGGTCGAATTTGCATTCAAATTTGAGGCGCAAGTGCGATAAAGGGTAGCCTTTATATAAATAGATGGCGCAAGAGTTGATGGGCTCGATCATACCAGCGCTAATGTACCGGATCCCATCAGAACTCCGCAGTTAAGTGTACTTGGGCGAGATTAGTACTAGGTTGGGTGACCTCCAGGGAAGTCCTCGTATTGCACCCCTCCTGTTTTATTTCATATAAACTTGTTTTTCGTTGCATTTTGTACACGTGGTGTAACTAATTACTTATTTTCATTTTACGAAATAAATAATTTAAAACATTATTTGGCCGATTTGCGCTAGAGTAGTTAAGCGTGCTTGGGCGAGAGTAGTACTAGGATTGGTGACCTCCTGGGAAATCCTCGTGTTGCACCCCTCCCATTTTACTTCATATAATGTTTTTTTACTAAAATTTTCTACACGTGGTTTAGCTCATTAGTCATTTTAATTTTGCGAAATAAATAATTTGAAACGTTATTTGGACGAATTTGCATTCAAATTCGAGGCACAAGCGCGATAGGAGGTAGGGTTTATATAAATAGATTGCGTAAGAGTTGACGGGTGTAATCATACCAGCAGTAATGCATAGGATCCCATCTGAACTCCGTTGTTAAGCGTGCTTGCGGGAAAGTAGTATTATGATAGGTGACCTTCTGGGAAGTCCTCGTGTTGCACCTCTCCAATTTTATTTCATATAAAGTTTTTTTTTAGTTAAATTTTCTACACGTGGTGTAACTAAATAGTTATTTGCGTTTTTCGAAATAAATAATTTGAAACGTTATTTTTTCGATTTTGCATTCAAATTCGAGACGCAAGTGCGATAGGGGGCAGCCTTTATATAAATAGATTGTGTAAAAGTTGACGGGTGTGATCATACCAGCAGTAATGCAGAGGATCCCATCAGAACTCCGTAGTTAAGCGTGCTTGTGAGATAGTAGTACAAGGATGGGTGACCTTCCTGGGAGGTCCTCGTGTTGCAACCCTCCAATTTTATTTCATATAAAGTTTTTTTTAGTTAAATTTTCTACACGTGGTGAAACTAATTAGTAATTTGCCTTTTGCGTTATTTGGTCAAATTTGCATTCAGATTCGAGGCGCAAGTGCGATAAGGGGCAACCTTTATATAAATAAATTGCGCAAGAGTTAACGGGTGCGACCATACCAACACTAACGCACCGGATCATATCAAAACTCCACAGTTAAGCATGCTTGGGCAAGAGTCGTACTAGGATGGCTGACCTCTTGTAAAGGCCTCGTGTTGCACCCCTCCCATTTTATTTCATATAAAGTTTTTTTGGTTGATTTTTCTAAACGTGGTGTAACTAATTAGTTAGTTGCGTTTTGCGTTATTTGGTCGAATTTGCATTGAAATTCGAGGCGCAAATGCGATAAAGGGTAGCCTTTACACAAATAGATTGCGCAAGAGTTGATGGGCTCCATCATACCAGCGCTAATGTATCGGATCCCATCAGAACTCCGCAGTTAAGTGTACTTCGGCGAGATTAGTACTAGGTTGGGTGACCTCCAGGGAAGTCCTCGTATTGCACACCTCCTGTTTTATTTCATATAAACTTGTTTTTCGCTGCATTTTCTACACGTGGTGTAACTAATTACTTATTTTCATTTAACGAAATAAATAATTTAAAACATTATTTGGCCGAATATGCGCTAGAGTAGTGAAGCGTGCTTGGGCGAGAGTAGTACTAGGATTGGTGACCTCCTGGGAAGTCCTCGTGTTGCACCCCTCCCATTTTACTTCATATAGAGTTTTTTTACAAGAATTTTCTAAACGTGGTTTAGCTAGTTAGTTATTTTAATTTCACGAAATAAATAATTTGAAACATTATTTGGACGAATTTGCATTCAAATTCGAGTCACAAGTGCGGTAGGATGTAGGGTTTATATAAATAGATTGCGTAAGAGTTGACGGGTGTAATCATACCAGCAGTAATGCATAGGATCCCATCAGAACTCCGTACTTAAGCGTGCTTGCGGGATAGTAGTATTATGATAGGTGAACTTCTGGGAAGTCCTTGCGTTGCACCTCTCCAATTTTATTTCATATAAAGTTTTATTTAGTTAAATTTTCTACACGTGGTGTAACTAAATAGTAATTTGCGTTTTGCGAAATAAATAATTTGAATTTTTTAGTTAAATTTTCTACACGTGGTGTAACTAAATAGTAATTTGCGTTTTGCGAAATAAATAATTTGAAATGTTATTTTGTCGAATTTGCATTCAAATTTGAGGCGCAAGTGCGATAGGGGGCAGCCTTTGTATAAATAGATTGTGTGCAAGTTGACGGGTGTGATCATACCAGCAGTAATGCACAGGATCCCATTAGAACTCCGTAGTTAAGCGTGCTTGCGAGATTGTAGTACTATGATGGGTGACCTTCTAGGAAGTCCTCGTGTTGCACCTCTCTAATTTTATTTCATATAAAGTTTTTTTAGTTAAATTTTCTAAACGTGGTGTAACTAATTAGTTATTTGTGTTTTGCGAAATAAATAATTTCAAACGTTATTTGGTTGAATTTAAATTCAAATTCGAGGCGCAAGTGCGATAAGCGGCAACCTTTATATAAATAGATTGCGCAAGAGTTAAAGGGTACCATCATACCAACGCTAGTGCACCAGATCCCATCAGAACTCAGCAGCTAAGGATGCTTGGGCGACATTCGTACTAGGTTGGGTGACCTCCAGGAAAGTAACCGTGTTGCGCCCTTCTCGTTTTATTTCATATAAAGCTATTTTTCGTTGCATTTTCTACACGTGGTGTAACTAATTACTTATTTTCATTTTGCGAAATAAATAATTTAAAACGTTTTTTGGCGGAATTTGCGTGAGAGTAGCAAAGCGTGCTTGGGCGAGAGTAGTACTAGGATTGATGACCTCCTAGGAAGTCCTCGTGTTGCACCCCTCCCATTTTACTTCATATAAAGTTTTTTTAAGTAGAATTTTCTAAACGTGGTGTAACTAATTAGTTATTTTTGTTTTGTGAAATAAATAACTTGAAACGTTATTTGGTCGAATTTGCATTAAAATTCGAGGCACAAGTGCGATAAGGGGCAGCCTTTATATAAATAGATTGCGTAAGAGTTGACGGGTGTGATCATACCAGTAGCAATGCACCGGATCCCATTAGAACTCCGTAGTTAATCCTGCTTGCGGGATAGGAGTACTAGGATGGGTGACCTTCCTAGGAAATCCTCGTGTTGCAACCCTCCAATTTTATTTTATATAAAGTTTTTTTTAGTTGAATTTGCTGAACGTGGTGTAACAAATTAGTTATTTTCGTTTTGTGTTATTTGGTCGAATTTGCATTCAAATTCGAGGTGCAAGTGCGAAAAGGGGTAGCCTTAATATAAATAGATTGCGCAAGAGTTAACGGGTGTGACCATACCAGCACTAATGCACCGGATCCCATCAAAACTCCACAGTTCTGCGTGCTTGGGCAAGAGTAGTACTAGGATGGGTGACCTCCTGGGAGGGCCTCGTGTCTCACCCCTCTCATTTGAAATAAATAATTTGAAACGTTATTTGGACGAATTTTATTCAAATTCGAGGCACAAGTGCGATAGGAGGTAGGGTTTATATAAATAGATTGCGTAAGAGTTGACGGCTGTAATCATACCAGCAGTAATGCATAGGATCCCATCAGAACTCCGTAGTTAAGCGTGCTTGCAGGGTAGTAGTATTATGATAGGTGACCTTCTGGGAAGTCCTCGTGTTGCACCTCTCCAATTTTATTTCATACAAAGTTTTGTTTAGTTAAATTTTCTACACGTGGTGTAACTAAATAGTAATTTGTGTTTTGCGAAATAAATAATTTGAAACGTTATTTTCTCGAATTTGCATTCAAATTCGAGACGCAAGTGCGATAGGGGGCAGCCTTTATATAAATAAATTGTGTAAGAGTTGACGGGTGTGATCATACCAGCAGTAATGCACAGGATCCCATCAAAACTCCGTAGTTAAGCGTGCTTGTGAGATAGTAGTACTAGGATGGGTGACCTTCCTGGGAGTTCCTCGTGTTGCAACCCTCCAATTTTATTTCATATAAAGTTTTTTTTAGTTGAATTTTCTACACCTGGTGAAACTAATTAGTAATTTGCGTTTTGCGTTATTTGGTTGAATTTGCATTCAAATTCGAGGCGCAAGTGCGATAAGGGGCAGCCTTTATATAAATAAATTGCGCAAGAGTTAACGGGTGCGACCATACCAACACTAATGCACCGGATCATATCAAAACTCCACAGTTAAGCATGCTTGGGCAAGAGTCGTACTAGGATGGCTGAGCTCCTGTAAAGGCCTCGTGTTGCACCCCTCCCATTTTATTTCATATAAAGTTTTTTTAGTTGATTTTTCTAAACATGGTGTAACTAATTATTTATTTGCGTTTTGCGTTATTTGGTCGAATTTGCATTCAAATTCGAGGCGCAAGTGCGATAAAGGGCAGCCTTTATATAAATAGATTGCGCAACAGTTGATGGGCTCGATCATACCAGCGCTAATGTACCGGATCCCATCAGAACTCCGCCGTTAAGTGTACTTGGGCGAGATTAGTACTAGGTTGGGTGACCTCCAGGGAAGTCCTCGTATTGCACCCCTCCTGTTTTATTTCATATAAACTTGTTTTTCGTTGCATTTTCTACACGTGGTGTAAATAATTACTTATTTTCATTTTTACGAAATAAATAATTTAAAACATTATTTAGCCTAATTTGTGCTAGAGTAGTTAAGCGTGCTTGGGCGAGAGTAGTACTAGGATTGGTGACCTCCTGGGAATTCCTCGTGTTGCACCCCTCCCATTTTACTTCATATAATGTGTTTTTACTAGAATTTTCTAAACGTGGTTTAGCTAATTAGTTATTGTAATTTTGCAAAATAAATAATTTGAAACGTTATTTGGACGAATTTACATTCAAATTCGAGGCACAAGTGCGATAGGAGGTAGGGTTTATATAAGTAGATTGCGTAAGAGTTGACGGGTGTAATCATACCAGCAGTAATGCATAGGATCCCATCAGAACTCCGTAGTTAAGCGTGCTTGCGGGATAGTAGTATTATGATAGGTGACCTTCTGGGAAGTCCTCGTGTTGCACCTCTCCAATTTTATTTCATATAAAGTTTTATTTAGTTAAATTTTCTACACGTGGTATAACTAAATAGTAATTTGCGTTTTGCGAAATAAATAATTTGAAATGTTATTTTGTCGAATTTGCATTCAAATTTGAGGCGCAAGTGCGATAGGGGACAGCCTTTGTATAAATAGATTGTGTGCAAGTTGACGGGTGTGATCATACCAGCAGTAATGCACAGGATCCCATTAGAACTCCGTAGTTAAGCGTGCTTGCGAGATAGTAGTACTATGATGGGTGACCTTCTAGGAAGTCCTCGTGTTGCACATCTCTAATTTTATTTCATATAAAGTTTTTTTAGTTAAATTTTCTAAACGTGGTGTAACTAATTAGTTATTTGCGTTTTGCGAAATAAATAATTTCAAACGTTATTTGGTCGAATTTGCATTCAAATTCGAGGCGCAAGTGCGATAAGGGGCAACCTTTATATAAATAGATTGCGCAAGAGTTGACGGGTACCATCATACCAACGCTAGTGCACCGGATCCCATCAGAACTCCGCAGCTAAGGATGCTTGGGCGAGATTAGTACTAGGTTGGGTGACCTCCAGGAAAGTAACCGTGTTGCGCCCTTCTCGTTTTATTTCATATAAAGCTATTTTTCGTTGCATTTTCTACACGTGGTGTAACTAATTACTTATATTCATTTTGCGAAATAAATAATTTAAAACGTTTTTTGGCGGAATTTGCGTGAGAGTAGCAAAGCGTGCTTGGGCGAGAGTAGTACTAGGATTGATGACCTCCTAGGAAGTCCTCGTGTTGCACCCCTCCCATTTTACTTCATATAAAGTTTTTTTAAGTAGAATTTTCTAAACGTGGTGTAACTAATTAGTTATTTTTGTTTTGTGAAATAAATAACTTGAAACGTTATTTGGTCGAATTTGCATTCAAATTCGAGGCACAAGTGCGATAAGGGGCAGCCTTTATATAAATAGATTGCGTAAGAGTTGACGGGTGTGATCATACCAGTAGCAATGCACCGGATCCCATTAGAACTCCGTAGTTAATCCTGCTTGCGGGATAGGAGTACTAGGATGGGTGACCTTCCTAGGAAATCCTCGTGTTGCAACCCTCCAATTTTATTTTATATAAAGTTTTTTTAGTTGAATTTGCTGAACGTGGTGTAACTAATTAGTTATTTTCGTTTTGTGTTATTTGGTCGAATTTGCATTCAAATTCGAGGCGCAAGTGCGAAAAGGGGTAGCCTTAATATAAATAGATTGCGCAAGAGTTAACGGGTGTGACCATACCAGCACTAATGCACCGGATCCCATCAAAACTCCACAGTTAAGCGTGCTTGGGCAAGAGTAGTACTAGGATGGGTGACTTCCTGGGAGGGCCTCGTGTCTCACCCCTCTCATTTGAAATAAATAATTTGAAACGTTATTTGGACGAACTTGCATTCAAATTCGAGGCACAAGTGCGATAGGAGGTAGGGTTTATATAAATAGATTGCGTAAGAGTTGACGGGTGTAATCATACCAGCAGTAATGCATAGGATCCCATCAGAACTCCGTAGTTAAGCGTGCTTGCGGGATAGTAGTATTATGATAGGTGACCTTCTGGGAAGTCCTCGTGTTGCACCTCTCCAATTTTATTTCATATAAAGTTTTGTCTAGTTAAATTTTCTACACGTGGTGTAACTAAATAGTAATTTGCATTTTGCGAAATAAATAATTTGAAACGTTATTTTCTCGAATTTGCATTCAAATTCGAGACGCAAGTGCGATAGGGGGCAGTCTTTATATAAATAGATTGCGTAAGAGTTGACGGGTGTGATTATACCAGCAGTAATGCACAGGATCCCATCAAAACTCCGTAGTTAAGCGTGCTTGTGAGATAGTAGTACTAGGATGGGTGACCTTCCTGGGAGGTCCTCGTGTTGCAACCCTCCAATTTTATTTCATATAAAGTTTTTTTGAGTTGAATTTTCTACACCTGGTGAAACTAATTAGTAATTTGCGTTTTGCATTATTTGGTTGAATTTGCATTCAAATTCGAGGCGCAAGTGCGATAAGGGGCAGCCTTTATATAAATAAATTGCGCAAGAGTTAACGGGTGCGACCATACCAACACTAATGCACCGGATCATATCAAAACTCCACAGTTAAGCATGCTTGGGCAAGAGTCGTACTAGGATGGCTGACCTCTTGTAAAGGCCTCGTGTTGCACCCCTCCCATTTTATTTCATATAAAGTTTTTTTGGTTGATTTTTCTAAACGTGGTGTAACTAATTAGTTAGTTGCGTTTTGCGTTATTTGGTCGAATTTGCATTGAAATTCGAGGCGCAAATGCGATAAAGGGTAGCCTTTACACAAATAGATTGCGCAAGAGTTGATGGGCTCCATCATACCAGCGCTAATGTATCGGATCCCATCAGAACTCCGCAGTTAAGTGTACTTCGGCGAGATTAGTACTAGGTTGGGTGACCTCCAGGGAAGTCCTCGTATTGCACACCTCCTGTTTTATTTCATATAAACTTGTTTTTCGCTGCATTTTCTACACGTGGTGTAACTAATTACTTATTTTCATTTAACGAAATAAATAATTTAAAACATTATTTGGCCGAATATGCGCTAGAGTAGTGAAGCGTGCTTGGGCGAGAGTAGTACTAGGATTGGTGACCTCCTGGGAAGTCCTCGTGTTGCACCCCTCCCATTTTACTTCATATAGAGTTTTTTTACAAGAATTTTCTAAACGTGGTTTAGCTAGTTAGTTATTTTAATTTCACGAAATAAATAATTTGAAACATTATTTGGACGAATTTGCATTCAAATTCGAGTCACAAGTGCGGTAGGATGTAGGGTTTATATAAATAGATTGCGTAAGAGTTGACGGGTGTAATCATACCAGCAGTAATGCATAGGATCCCATCAGAACTCCGTACTTAAGCGTGCTTGCGGGATAGTAGTATTATGATAGGTGAACTTCTGGGAAGTCCTCGCGTTGCACCTCTCCAATTTTATTTCATATAAAGTTTTATTTAGTTAAATTTTCTACACGTGGTGTAACTAAATAGTAATTTGCGTTTTGCGAAATAAATAATTTGAATTTTTTAGTTAAATTTTCTACACGTGGTGTAACTAAATAGTAATTTGCGTTTTGCGAAATAAATAATTTGAAATGTTATTTTGTCGAATTTGCATTCAAATTTGAGGCGCAAGTGCGATAGGGGGCAGCCTTTGTATAAATAGATTGTGTGCAAGTTGACGGGTGTGATCATACCAGCAGTAATGCACAGGATCCCATTAGAACTCCGTAGTTAAGCGTGCTTGCGAGATTGTAGTACTATGATGGGTGACCTTCTAGGAAGTCCTCGTGTTGCACCTCTCTAATTTTATTTCATATAAAGTTTTTTTAGTTAAATTTTCTAAACGTGGTGTAACTAATTAGTTATTTGTGTTTTGCGAAATAAATAATTTCAAACGTTATTTGGTTGAATTTAAATTCAAATTCGAGGCGCAAGTGCGATAAGCGGCAACCTTTATATAAATAGATTGCGCAAGAGTTAAAGGGTACCATCATACCAACGCTAGTGCACCAGATCCCATCAGAACTCAGCAGCTAAGGATGCTTGGGCGACATTCGTACTAGGTTGGGTGACCTCCAGGAAAGTAACCGTGTTGCGCCCTTCTCGTTTTATTTCATATAAAGCTATTTTTCGTTGCATTTTCTACACGTGGTGTAACTAATTACTTATTTTCATTTTGCGAAATAAATAATTTAAAACGTTTTTTGGCGGAATTTGCGTGAGAGTAGCAAAGCGTGCTTGGGCGAGAGTAGTACTAGGATTGATGACCTCCTAGGAAGTCCTCGTGTTGCACCCCTCCCATTTTACTTCATATAAAGTTTTTTTAAGTAGAATTTTCTAAACGTGGTGTAACTAATTAGTTATTTTTGTTTTGTGAAATAAATAACTTGAAACGTTATTTGGTCGAATTTGCATTAAAATTCGAGGCACAAGTGCGATAAGGGGCAGCCTTTATATAAATAGATTGCGTAAGAGTTGACGGGTGTGATCATACCAGTAGCAATGCACCGGATCCCATTAGAACTCCGTAGTTAATCCTGCTTGCGGGATAGGAGTACTAGGATGGGTGACCTTCCTAGGAAATCCTCGTGTTGCAACCCTCCAATTTTATTTTATATAAAGTTTTTTTTAGTTGAATTTGCTGAACGTGGTGTAACAAATTAGTTATTTTCGTTTTGTGTTATTTGGTCGAATTTGCATTCAAATTCGAGGTGCAAGTGCGAAAAGGGGTAGCCTTAATATAAATAGATTGCGCAAGAGTTAACGGGTGTGACCATACCAGCACTAATGCACCGGATCCCATCAAAACTCCACAGTTCTGCGTGCTTGGGCAAGAGTAGTACTAGGATGGGTGACCTCCTGGGAGGGCCTCGTGTCTCACCCCTCTCATTTGAAATAAATAATTTGAAACGTTATTTGGACGAATTTTATTCAAATTCGAGGCACAAGTGCGATAGGAGGTAGGGTTTATATAAATAGATTGCGTAAGAGTTGACGGCTGTAATCATACCAGCAGTAATGCATAGGATCCCATCAGAACTCCGTAGTTAAGCGTGCTTGCAGGGTAGTAGTATTATGATAGGTGACCTTCTGGGAAGTCCTCGTGTTGCACCTCTCCAATTTTATTTCATACAAAGTTTTGTTTAGTTAAATTTTCTACACGTGGTGTAACTAAATAGTAATTTGCGTTTTGCGAAATAAATAATTTGAAACGTTATTTTCTCGAATTTGCATTCAAATTCGAGACGCAAGTGCGATAGGGGGCAGCCTTTATATAAATAAATTGTGTAAGAGTTGACGGGTGTGATCATACCAGCAGTAATGCACAGGATCCCATCAAAACTCCGTAGTTAAGCGTGCTTGTGAGATAGTAGTACTAGGATGGGTGACCTTCCTGGGAGTTCCTCGTGTTGCAACCCTCCAATTTTATTTCATATAAAGTTTTTTTTAGTTGAATTTTCTACACCTGGTGAAACTAATTAGTAATTTGCGTTTTGCGTTATTTGGTTGAATTTGCATTCAAATTCGAGGCGCAAGTGCGATAAGGGGCAGCCTTTATATAAATAAATTGCGCAAGAGTTAACGGGTGCGACCATACCAACACTAATGCACCGGATCATATCAAAACTCCACAGTTAAGCATGCTTGGGCAAGAGTCGTACTAGGATGGCTGAGCTCCTGTAAAGGCCTCGTGTTGCACCCCTCCCATTTTATTTCATATAAAGTTTTTTTAGTTGATTTTTCTAAACATGGTGTAACTAATTATTTATTTGCGTTTTGCGTTATTGGTCGAATTTGCATTCAAATTCGAGGCGCAAGTGCGATAAAGGGCAGCCTTTATATAAATAGATTGCGCAACAGTTGATGGGCTCGATCATACCAGCGCTAATGTACCGGATCCCATCAGAACTCCGCCGTTAAGTGTACTTGGGCGAGATTAGTACTAGGTTGGGTGACCTCCAGGGAAGTCCTCGTATTGCACCCCTCCTGTTTTATTTCATATAAACTTGTTTTTCGTTGCATTTTCTACACGTGGTGTAAATAATTACTTATTTTCATTTTTACGAAATAAATAATTTAAAACATTATTTAGCCTAATTTGTGCTAGAGTAGTTAAGCGTGCTTGGGCGAGAGTAGTACTAGGATTGGTGACCTCCTGGGAATTCCTCGTGTTGCACCCCTCCCATTTTACTTCATATAATGTGTTTTTACTAGAATTTTCTAAACGTGGTTTAGCTAATTAGTTATTGTAATTTTGCAAAATAAATAATTTGAAACGTTATTTGGACGAATTTACATTCAAATTCGAGGCACAAGTGCGATAGGAGGTAGGGTTTATATAAGTAGATTGCGTAAGAGTTGACGGGTGTAATCATACCAGCAGTAATGCATAGGATCCCATCAGAACTCCGTAGTTAAGCGTGCTTGCGGGATAGTAGTATTATGATAGGTGACCTTCTGGGAAGTCCTCGTGTTGCACCTCTCCAATTTTATTTCATATAAAGTTTTATTTAGTTAAATTTTCTACACGTGGTATAACTAAATAGTAATTTGCGTTTTGCGAAATAAATAATTTGAAATGTTATTTTGTCGAATTTGCATTCAAATTTGAGGCGCAAGTGCGATAGGGGACAGCCTTTGTATAAATAGATTGTGTGCAAGTTGACGGGTGTGATCATACCAGCAGTAATGCACAGGATCCCATTAGAACTCCGTAGTTAAGCGTGCTTGCGAGATAGTAGTACTATGATGGGTGACCTTCTAGGAAGTCCTCGTGTTGCACATCTCTAATTTTATTTCATATAAAGTTTTTTTAGTTAAATTTTCTAAACGTGGTGTAACTAATTAGTTATTTGCGTTTTGCGAAATAAATAATTTCAAACGTTATTTGGTCGAATTTGCATTCAAATTCGAGGCGCAAGTGCGATAAGGGGCAACCTTTATATAAATAGATTGCGCAAGAGTTGACGGGTACCATCATACCAACGCTAGTGCACCGGATCCCATCAGAACTCCGCAGCTAAGGATGCTTGGGCGAGATTAGTACTAGGTTGGGTGACCTCCAGGAAAGTAACCGTGTTGCGCCCTTCTCGTTTTATTTCATATAAAGCTATTTTTCGTTGCATTTTCTACACGTGGTGTAACTAATTACTTATATTCATTTTGCGAAATAAATAATTTAAAACGTTTTTTGGCGGAATTTGCGTGAGAGTAGCAAAGCGTGCTTGGGCGAGAGTAGTACTAGGATTGATGACCTCCTAGGAAGTCCTCGTGTTGCACCCCTCCCATTTTACTTCATATAAAGTTTTTTTAAGTAGAATTTTCTAAACGTGGTGTAACTAATTAGTTATTTTTGTTTTGTGAAATAAATAACTTGAAACGTTATTTGGTCGAATTTGCATTCAAATTCGAGGCACAAGTGCGATAAGGGGCAGCCTTTATATAAATAGATTGCGTAAGAGTTGACGGGTGTGATCATACCAGTAGCAATGCACCGGATCCCATTAGAACTCCGTAGTTAATCCTGCTTGCGGGATAGGAGTACTAGGATGGGTGACCTTCCTAGGAAATCCTCGTGTTGCAACCCTCCAATTTTATTTTATATAAAGTTTTTTTAGTTGAATTTGCTGAACGTGGTGTAACTAATTAGTTATTTTCGTTTTGTGTTATTTGGTCGAATTTGCATTCAAATTCGAGGCGCAAGTGCGAAAAGGGGTAGCCTTAATATAAATAGATTGCGCAAGAGTTAACGGGTGTGACCATACCAGCACTAATGCACCGGATCCCATCAAAACTCCACAGTTAAGCGTGCTTGGGCAAGAGTAGTACTAGGATGGGTGACTTCCTGGGAGGGCCTCGTGTCTCACCCCTCTCATTTGAAATAAATAATTTGAAACGTTATTTGGACGAACTTGCATTCAAATTCGAGGCACAAGTGCGATAGGAGGTAGGGTTTATATAAATAGATTGCGTAAGAGTTGACGGGTGTAATCATACCAGCAGTAATGCATAGGATCCCATCAGAACTCCGTAGTTAAGCGTGCTTGCGGGATAGTAGTATTATGATAGGTGACCTTCTGGGAAGTCCTCGTGTTGCACCTCTCCAATTTTATTTCATATAAAGTTTTGTCTAGTTAAATTTTCTACACGTGGTGTAACTAAATAGTAATTTGCATTTTGCGAAATAAATAATTTGAAACGTTATTTTCTCGAATTTGCATTCAAATTCGAGACGCAAGTGCGATAGGGGGCAGTCTTTATATAAATAGATTGCGTAAGAGTTGACGGGTGTGATCATACCAGCAGTAATGCACAGGATCCCATCAAAACTCCGTAGTTAAGCGTGCTTGTGAGATAGTAGTACTAGGATGGGTGACCTTCCTGGGAGGTCCTCGTGTTGCAACCCTCCAATTTTATTTCATATAAAGTTTTTTTGAGTTGAATTTTCTACACCTGGTGAAACTAATTAGTAATTTGCGTTTTGCATTATTTGGTTGAATTTGCATTCAAATTCGAGGCGCAAGTGCGATAAGGGGCAGCCTTTATATAAATAAATTGCGCAAGAGTTAACGGGTGCGACCATACCAACACTAATGCACCGGATCATATCAAAACTCCACAGTTAAGCATGCTTGGGCAAGAGTCGTACTAGGATGTCTGACCTCCTGTAAAGGCCTCGTGTTGCACCCCTCCCATTTTATTTCATATAAAGTTTTTTTAGTTGATTTTTCTAAACATGGTGTAACTAATTAGTTATTTGCGTTTTGCGTTATTTGGTCGAATTTGCATTCAAATTCAAGGCGCAAGTGCGATAAAAGGTAGCCTTTATATAAATAGATTGCGCAATAGTTGATGGGCTCGATCATACCAGCGCTAATGTACCGGATCCCATCAGAACTCCGCAGTTAAGTGTACTTGGGCGAGATTAATACTAGGTTGGGTGACCTCCAGGGAAGTCCTCGTATTGCACCCCTCCTGTTTTATTTCATATAAACTTGTTTTTCGTTGCATTTTCTACACGTGGTGTAACTAATTACTTATTTTCATTTTTACGAAATAAATAATTTAAAACATTATTTGGCCGAATTTGTGCTAGAGTAGTTAAGCGTGCTTGGGCGAGAGTAGTACTAGGATTGGTGACCTCCTGGGAAGTCCTCGTGTTGCACCCCTCCCATTTTACTTCATATAATGTGTTTTTACTAGAATTTTCTAAACGTGGTTTAGCTAATTAGTTATTGTAATTTTGCGAAATAAATAATTTGAAACGTTATTTGGACGAATTTGCATTCAAATTCGAGCCACAAGTGTGATAGGAGGTAGGGTTTATATAAGTAGATTGCGTAAGAGTTGACGGGTGTAATCATACCAGCAGTAATGCATAGGATCCCATCAGAACTCCGTAGTTAAGCGTGCTTGCGGGATAGTAGTATTATGATAGGTGACCTTCTGGGAAGTCCTTGTGTTGCACCTCTCCAATTTTATATCATATAAAGTTTTTTTTAGTTAAATTTTCTACACGTGTGTAACTAAATAGTAATTTGTGTTTTGCAAAATAAATTATTTGAAACGTTATTTTGTCGAATTTGCATTCAAATTTGAGACGCAAGTGCGATAGTGGGCAACCTTTATATAAATAGATTGTGTAAGAGTTGACGGGTGTGATCATACCAACAGTAATGCACAGGATCCCATCAAAACTCCGTTGTTAAGCGTGCTTGTGACCTTCCTGGGAGGTCCTCGTGTTGCAACCCTCCAATTTTATTTCATATAAAGTTTTTTTTAGTTGAATTTTCTACACGCGGTGAAACTAATTAGTAATTTGCGTTTTACGTTATTTGGTCGAATTTGCATTCAAATTCGAGGCGCAAGTGCGATAAGGGGCAGCGTTTATATAAATAAATTGCGCAGGAGTTAACGGGTGCGACCATACCAACACTAATGCACCGGATCATATCAAAACTCCACAGTTAAGCATGCTTGGGCAAGAGTCGTACTAGGGTGGCTGACCTTCTATAAAGGCCTCGTGTTGCACGCCTCCCATTTTATTTCATATAAAGTTTTTTTTTTCGTTAAATTTTCTACACGTGATGTAACTAATTAGTAATTTGCGTTTTGCGAAATAAATAATTTGAAGCGCTATTTTGTCGAATGTGCATTCAAATTCAAGGCGCAAGTGCGATAATGGCCAACCTTTATACAAATAGATTGCACAAGAGTTAATGGGTGCGATCATACCAGCACTACTGTACCGAATCCCATCAGAACTCCGCAGCTAAGCGTGCTTGGGCGAGAGTAGTACTAGGATTGGTGAACTCCTGGGAAGTCCTTGTGTTGCACCCCTCCCATTTTATTGCATATAAAGTTTATTTTTAGTTTCATTTTCTACACTTGGTGTAACTAATTAGTAATTTGCGTTTTGCAAAATAAAAAATTTGAAACGTTATTTTGTCGAATTTGCATTCAAATTTGAGGCGCAAGTGCGATAGGGGGCAGCCTTTATATAAATAGATTGCATAAGATTTGACAGGTGTGATCATATAAGTACTAATGCAGAAGATCCTATCAGAACTCCGTAGTTAAGCGTGCCTGCGGGATAGTAGTACTATGATGGGTGACCTTCTGGGAAGTGCTTGTGTTGCACCTCTCAAATTTTATTTCATAAAAAGTTTTTTTTTAGTTACAGTTTCTAAATGTGGTGTAACTAATTAGTTATTTGCGTTTTGTGAAATAAATAATTTCAAACATTATTTGGTCGAATTTGCATTCAAATTTGAGGCGAAAGTGTGATAAGGGGCAGCCTTTATATAAATAGATTGCGTAAGAGTTGACGGGTGTGACAATACTAGCAGTAATGCATAAGATCCCATTCGAATTCTGTAGTTTAGCGTGCTTGCGGGATAGTAGTACTATGATGGGTGACCTTCCGGGAAGCCCTCGTTTTGCACCTCTCCAATTTTATTTCATATAAAGTTTTTTAATTAAATTTTCTAAACGTGGTGTAACTAATTAGTTATTTGCGTTTTTCGAAATAAATAATTTCAAACGTTATTTGGTCGAATTTGCATTCATATTTGAGGCGCAAGTGCGATAAGGGGCAGCTTTTATATAAATAGATTGCGCAAGAGTTGACGGGTACGATCATACCAGCGCTAATGCACCGGATCCCATCAGAAGTCCGCAGTTAAGTGTGCTTGGGCGAGATTAGTACTAGGTTGGGTGACCTCCAGGGAAGTCCTCGTGTTGCACCCCTCCCGTTTTATTTCATATAAAGTTGTTTTTTGTTGCATTTTCTACACGTGGTGTAACTAATTACTTATTTGGCCGAATTTGCGCGAGAGTAGCTAAGCGTGCTTGGGAGAGAGTAGTACTTGGATTGGTGACCTCCTGGGAAGTCCTCGTGTTGCACCCCTCCCATTTTACTTCATATAATGTTTTTTTAGTAGAATTTTCTAAACGAGGTGTAACTAATTAGTTATTTTCATTTTACGAAATAAATAATTTGAAACGTTATTTGCTTGAATTTGCATTCAAATTTGAGGCGCAAGTGCGATAGGGGGCAGCATTTATATAAATAGATTGCGTAAGAGTTGACGGGTGTGATAATACCAGTAGTAATGCATAAGATCCCATCAGAACTCTGTAGTTTAGCATGTTTGCAGGATAGTAGTACTATGATGGGTGACCTTCCGGGAGACCTCGGGTTGCACCTCTCAAATTTTATTTCTTAAAAAGTTTTTTTTTAGTTAAAGTTTCCAAATGTGGTGTAACTACTTAGTTATTTGCTTTTTGCAAAATAAATAATTTCAAACATTATTTGGTCGAATGTGCATTCAAATTCGAGGTGAAAGTGTGATAAGGGACAGCCTTTATATAAATAGATTGCGTAAGAGTTGACGGGTGTGACAATACCAGCAGTAATGCATAGGATCCCTTCAGAACTCTATAGTTTAGCGTGCTTGCGGGAAAGTAGTACTATGATGGGTGACCTTCTGGGAAGTCCTCGTTTTGCACCTTTCTAATTTTATTTCATATAAAGTTTTTTTAATTATATTTTCTAAACGTGGTTAACTAATTAGTTATTTGTGTTTTTCAAAATAAAGAATTTCAACCGTTATTATGTCGAATTTGCATTCATATTCGAGGCGCAAGTGCGATAAGGGGTAGCCTTTATATAAATAGATTGCGCAAGAGTTGACGGGCACGACCATACCTGCGCTAATGCACCGGATCCCATTAGAACTCCGCAGTTAAGTGTGCTTGGGCGAGGTTAGTACTAGGTTGGGAGACCTCCAGGGAAGTCCTCGTGTTGCACCCCTCCCGTTTTATTTCATATAAAGTTGTTTTTTGTTGCATTTTCTACATGTGGTGTAACTAATTACTTATTTTCATTATGCGAAATAAATAATTTAAAATCAGATTTGGCCGAATTTGCGCGAGAGCAGCTAAGCGTGCTTGGGCGAGAGTAGTACTTGGATTGGCGACCTCCTGGGAAGTCCTCGTGTTGCACCCCTCCCATTTTACTTCATATAATGTTTTTTTAGTAGAATTTTCTAAACGTGGTGTAACTAATTAGTTATTTTCATTTTGCGAAATAAATAATTTGAAACGTTATTTGCTTGAATTTGCATTCAAATTTGAGGTGCAAGTGCGATAGGGGGCAGCATTTATATAAATAGATTGCGTAAGAGTTGACGGGTGTGATAATACCAGCAGTAATGCATAAGATCCCATCAGAATTCTGTAGTTTAGCGTGTTTGCGGGATAGTAGTACTATGATGGGTGACCTTCCGGGAAGACCTCGGGTTGCACCTCTCAAATTTTATTTCATAAAAAGTTTTTTTTAGTTAAAGTTTCCAAATGTGGTGTTACTAATTAGTTATTTGCCTTTTGCGAAATAAATAATTTCAAACATTATTTGGTCGAATTTGCACTCAAATGCGAGGTGAAAGTGTGATAAGGGACAGCCTTGATATAAATTGATTGCATAAGAGTTGACGGGTGTGACAATACCAGCAGTAATGCATAGGATCCCTTCAGAACTCTGTAGTTTAGCGTGCTTGCGGGAAAGTAGTACTATGATGGGTGACCTTCTGGGAAGTCCTCGTTTTGTACCTTTCTAAATTTATTTCATATAAAGTTTTTTTTAATTATATTTTCTAAATTTGATATAACAAATTAGTTTTTTGCATTTTTCGAAATAAAGAATTTCAACCGTTATTATGTTGAATTTGCATTCATATTCGAGGCGCAAGTGCGATAAGGGGTAGCCTTTATATAAATAGATTGCGCAAGAGTTGACGGGCACGATCATACCGGCGCTAATGCACCGGATCCCATTAGAACTCCGCAGTTAAGTGTGCTTGGGCGAGGTTAGTACTAGGTTGGGAGACCTCCAAGGAAGTCCTCGTGTTGCACCCCTCCCGTTTTATTTCATATAAAGTTGTTTTTTGTTACATTTTCTACATGTGGTGTAACTAATTACTTATTTTCATTTTGCGAAATAAATAATTTAAAATCTGATTTGGACGAATTTGCGCGAGAGTAGCTAAGAGTGCTTGGGCGAGAGAAGTACTTGGATTGGCGACCTCCTGGGAAGTCCTCGTGTTGCACCCCTCCCATTTTACTTCATATAATGTTTTTTTAGTAGAATTTTCTAAACGTGGTGTAACTAATTACTTATTTGCATTTTGCGAAATAAATAATTTGAAACATTATTTGGTTGAATTTGCATTCAAATTTGAGGTGCAAGTGCAATAGGGGGCAGCCTTTATATAAATAGATTGCGTAAGAGTTGACGGGTGTGATAATACCAGCAGTAATGCATAAGATCCCATCAGAACTCTGTAGTTTCGCGTGTTTGCGGGATAGTAGTACTATGATGGGTGACCTTCCGGGAAGACCTCTGGTTGCACCTCTCAAATTTTATTTCATAAAAAGTTTTTTTTAGTTAAAGTTTCCAAATGTGGTGTAACTAATTAGTTTTTTCATTTTTCGAAATAAATAATTTCAAACATTATTTGGTCGAATTTGCATTCAAATTCGAGGTGAAAGTGTGATAAGGGACAGCCTTTATAGAAATAGATTGCGTAACAGTTGACGGGTGTGACAATACCAGCAGTAATGCATAGGATCCCTTCAGAACTCTGTAGTTTAGCGTGCTTGCGGGAAAGTAGTACTATGATGGGTGACCTTCTGGGAAGTCCTCGTTTTGTACCTTTCTAATTTTATTTCATATAAAGTTTTTTTTTAATTATATTTCCTAAATTTGATATAACAAATTAGTTTTTTGCATTTTTCGAAATAAAGAATTTCAACCGTTATTATGTTGAATTTGCATTCATATTCGAGGCGCAAGTGCGATAAGGGGTAGCCTTTATATAAATAGATTGCGCAAGAGTTGACGGGCACGATCATACCGGCGCTAATGCACCGGATCCCATTAGAACTCCGCAGTTAAGTGTGCTTGGGCGAGGTTAGTACTAGGTTGGGAGACCTCCAAGGAAGTCCTCGTGTTGCACCCCTCCCGTTTTATTTCATATAAAGTTGTTTTTTGTTGCATTTTCTACATGTGGTGTAACTAATTACTTATTTTCATTTTGCGAAATAAATAATTTAAAATCTGATTTGGACGAATTTGCGCGAGAGTAGCTAAGAGTGCTTGGGCGAGAGAAGTACTTGGATTGGCGACCTTCTGGGAAGTCCTCGTGTTGCACCCCTCCCATTTTACTTCATATAATGTTTTTTTTAGTAGAATTTTCTAAACGTGGTGTAACTAATTACTTATTTGCATTTTGTGAAATAAATAATTTGAAACATTATTTGGTTGAATTTGCATTCAAATTTGAGGTGCAAGTGCAATAGGGGGCAGCCTTTATATAAATAGATTGCGTAACAGTTGACGGGTGTGATAATACCAGCAGTAATGCATAAGATCCCATCAGAACTCTGTAGTTTCGCGTGTTTGCGGGATAGTAGTACTATGATGGGTGACCTTCCGGGAAGACCTCGAGTTGCACCTCTCAAATTTTATTTCATAAAAAGTTTTTTTTAGTTAAAGTTTCCAAATGTGGTGTAACTAATTAGTTTTTGCATTTTTCGAAATAAATAATTTCAAACATTATTTGGTCGAATTTGCATTCAAATTCGAGGTGAAAGTGTGATAAGGGACAGCCTTTATAGAAATAGATTGCGTAACAGTTGACGGGTGTGACAAAACCAGCAGTAATGCATAGGATCCCTTCAGAATCTGTAGTTTAGCGTGCTTGCGGGAAAGTAGTACTATGATGGGTGACCTTCTGGGAAGTCCTCGTTTTGTACCTTTCTAATTTTATTTCATATAAAGTTTTTTTTAATTATATTTTCTAAACGTGATATAACAAATTAGTTATTTGCATTTTTCGAAATAAAGAATTTCAACCATTATTATGTTGAATTTGCATTCATATTCGAGGCGCAAGTGCGATAAGGGGTAGCCTTTATATAAATAGATTGCGCAAGAGTTGACGGGCACGATCATACCGACGCTAATGCACCAGATCCCATTAGAACTCCGCAGTTAAGTGTGCTTGGGCGAGGTTAGTACTAGGTTGGGAGACCTCTAAGGAAGTCCTCGTGTTGCACCCTCCCGTTTTATTTCATATAAAGTTGTTTTTGTTGCATTTTCTACATGTGGTGTAACTAATTACTTATTTTCATTTTCCGAAATAAATAATTTAAATATGATTTGGCCAATTTGCGCGAGAGTAGCTAATCGTGCTTGGACGATAGTAGTACTTGGATTGGTGACCTCCTGGGAAGTCCTCGTGTTGCACCCCTCCCATTTTACTTCATATAATGTTTTTTTTAGTAGAATTTTCTAAACGTGGTGTAACTAATTACTTATTTGCATTTTGCGAAATAAATAATTTGAAACATTATTTGGTTGAATTTGCATTCAAATTTGAGGTGCAAGTGCAATAGGGGGCAGCCTTTATATAAATAGATTGCGTAACAGTTGACGGGTGTGATAATACCAGCAGTAATGCATAAGATCCCATCAGAACTCTGTAGTTTCGCGTGTTTGCGGGATAGTAGTACTATGATGGGTGACCTTCCGGGAAGACCTCGGGTTGCACCTCTCAAATTTTATTTCATAAAAAGTTTTTTTTAGTTAAAGTTTCCAAATGTGGTGTAACTAATTAGTTTTTGCATTTTTTGAAATAAATAATTTCAAACATTATTTGGTCGAATTTGCATTCAAATTCGAGGTGAAAGTGTGATAAGGGACAGCCTTTATAGAAATAGATTGCGTAACAGTTGACGGGTGTGACAATACCAGCAGTAATGCATAGGATCCCTTCCGAACTCTGTAGTTTAGCGTGCTTGCGGGAAAGTAGTACTATGATGGGTGACCTTCTGGGAAGTCCTCGTTTTGTACCTTTCTAATTTTATTTCATATAAAGTTTTTTTTAATTATATTTTCTAAACGTGATATAACAAATTAGTTATTTGCATTTTTCGAAATAAAGAATTTCAACCATTATTATGTTGAATTTGCATTCATATTCGAGGCGCAAGTGCGATAAGGGGTAGCCTTTATATAAATAGATTGCGCAAGAGTTGACGGGCACGATCATACCGGCGCTAATGCACCGGATCCCATTAGAACTCCGCAGTTAAGTGTGCTTGGGCGAGGTTAGTACTAGGTTGGGAGACCTTCAGGGTAGTCCTCGTGTTGCACCCCTCCCGTTTTATTTCATATAAAGTTGTTTTTTGTTGCATTTTCTAAATGTGGTGTAACTAATTACTTATTTTCATTTTGCGAAATAAATAATTTAAAATATGATTTGGCCAAATTTGCGCGAGAGTAGCTAATCGTGCTTGGACGATAGTAGTACTTGGATTGGTGACCTCCTGGGAAGTCCTCGTGTTGCACCCCTCCCATTTTACTTCATATAATGTTTTTTTTAGTAGAATTTTCTAAACGTGGTGTAACTAATTACTTATTTGCATTTTGCGAAATAAATAATTTGAAACATTATTTGGTTGAATTTGCATTCAAATTTGAGGTGCAAGTGCAATAGGGGGCAGCCTTTATATAAATAGAATGCGTAACAGTTGACGGGTGTGATAATACCAGCAGTAATGCATAAGATCCCATCAGAACTCTGTAGTTTCGCGTGTTTGCGGGATAGTAGTACTATGATGGGTGACCTTCCGGGAAGACCTCGGGTTGCACCTCTCAAATTTTATTTCATAAAAAGTTTTTTTTTAGTTAAAGTTTCCAAATGTGGTGTTACTAATTAGTTATTTGCCTTTTGTGAAATAAATAATTTCAAACATTATTTGGTCGAATTTGCATTCAAATGCGAGGTGAAAGTGTGATAAGGGACAGCCTTGATATAAATTGATTGCGTAAGAGTTGACGGGTGTGACAATACCAGCAGTAATGCATAGGATCCCTTCAGAACTCTGTAGTTTAGCGTGCTTGCGGGAAAGTAGTACTATGATGGGTGACCTTCTGGGAAGTCCTCGTTTTGTACCTTTCTAATTTTATTTCATATAAAGTTTTTTTTAATTATATTTTCTAAACTTGATATAACAAATTAGTTATTTGCGTTTTTCGAAATAAAGAATTTCAACCGTTATTATGTTGAATTTGCATTCATATTCGAGGCGCAAGTGCGATAAGGGGTAGCCTTTATATAAATAGATTGCGCAAGAGTTGACGGGCACGATCATACCGGCGCTAATGCACCGGATCCCATTAGAACTCCGCAGTTAAGTGTGCTTGGGCGAGGTTAGTACTAGGTTGGGAGACCTCCAAGGAAGTCCTCGTGTTGCACCCCTCCCGTTTTATTTCATATAAAGTTGTTTTTTGTTGCATTTTCTACATGTGGTGTAACTAATTACTTATTTTCATTTTGCGAAATAAATAATTTAAAATCTGATTTGGACGAATTTGCGCGAGAGTAGCTAAGAGTGCTTGGGCGAGAGAAGTACTTGGATTGGCGACCTTCTGGGAAGTCCTCGTGTTGCACCCCTCCCATTTTACTTCATATAATGTTTTTTTTAGTAGAATTTTCTAAACGTGGTGTAACTAATTACTTATTTGCATTTTGTGAAATAAATAATTTGAAACATTATTTGGTTGAATTTGCATTCAAATTTGAGGTGCAAGTGCAATAGGGGGCAGCCTTTATATAAATAGATTGCGTAACAGTTGACGGGTGTGATAATACCAGCAGTAATGCATAAGATCCCATCAGAACTCTGTAGTTTCGCGTGTTTGCGGGATAGTAGTACTATGATGGGTGACCTTCCGGGAAGACCTCGAGTTGCACCTCTCAAATTTTATTTCATAAAAAGTTTTTTTTAGTTAAAGTTTCCAAATGTGGTGTAACTAATTAGTTTTTGCATTTTTCGAAATAAATAATTTCAAACATTATTTGGTCGAATTTGCATTCAAATTCGAGGTGAAAGTGTGATAAGGGACAGCCTTTATAGAAATAGATTGCGTAACAGTTGACGGGTGTGACAAAACCAGCAGTAATGCATAGGATCCCTTCAGAATCTGTAGTTTAGCGTGCTTGCGGGAAAGTAGTACTATGATGGGTGACCTTCTGGGAAGTCCTCGTTTTGTACCTTTCTAATTTTATTTCATATAAAGTTTTTTTTAATTATATTTTCTAAACGTGATATAACAAATTAGTTATTTGCATTTTTCGAAATAAAGAATTTCAACCATTATTATGTTGAATTTGCATTCATATTCGAGGCGCAAGTGCGATAAGGGGTAGCCTTTATATAAATAGATTGCGCAAGAGTTGACGGGCATGATCATACCGACGCTAATGCACCAGATCCCATTAGAACTCCGCAGTTAAGTGTGCTTGGGCGAGGTTAGTACTAGGTTGGGAGACCTCTAAGGAAGTCCTCGTGTTGCACCCCTCCCGTTTTATTTCATATAAAGTTGTTTTTTGTTGCATTTTCTACATGTGGTGTAACTAATTACTTATTTTCATTTTCCGAAATAAATAATTTAAAATATGATTTGGCCAAATTTGCGCGAGAGTAGCTAATCGTGCTTGGACGATAGTAGTACTTGGATTGGTGACCTCCTGGGAAGTCCTCGTGTTGCACCCCTCCCATTTTACTTCATATAATGTTTTTTTTAGTAGAATTTTCTAAACGTGGTGTAACTAATTACTTATTTGCATTTTGCGAAATAAATAATTTGAAACATTATTTGGTTGAATTTGCATTCAAATTTGAGGTGCAAGTGCAATAGGGGGCAGCCTTTATATAAATAGATTGCGTAACAGTTGACGGGTGTGATAATACCAGCAGTAATGCATAAGATCCCATCAGAACTCTATAGTTTCGCGTGTTTGCGGGATAGTAGTACTATGATGGGTGACCTTCCGGGAAGACCTCGGGTTGCACCTCTCAAATTTTATTTCATAAAAAGTTTTTTTTAGTTAAAGTTTCCAAATGTGGTGTAACTAATTAGTTTTTGCATTTTTTGAAATAAATAATTTCAAACATTATTTGGTCGAATTTGCATTCAAATTCGAGGTGAAAGTGTGATAAGGGACAGCCTTTATAGAAATAGATTGCGTAACAGTTGACGGGTGTGACAATACCAGCAGTAATGCATAGGATCCCTTCCGAACTCTGTAGTTTAGCGTGCTTGCGGGAAAGTAGTACTATGATGGGTGACCTTCTGGGAAGTCCTCGTTTTGTACCTTTCTAATTTTATTTCATATAAAGTTTTTTTTAATTATATTTTCTAAACGTGATATAACAAATTAGTTATTTGCATTTTTCGAAATAAAGAATTTCAACCATTATTATGTTGAATTTGCATTCATATTCGAGGCGCAAGTGCGATAAGGGGTAGCCTTTATATAAATAGATTGCGCAAGAGTTGACGGGCACGATCATACCGGCGCTAATGCACCGGATCCCATTAGAACTCCGCAGTTAAGTGTGCTTGGGCGAGGTTAGTACTAGGTTGGGAGACCTTCAGGGTAGTCCTCGTGTTGCACCCTCCCGTTTTATTTCATATAAAGTTGTTTTTGTTGCATTTTCTAAATGTGGTGTAACTAATTACTTATTTTCATTTTGCGAAATAAATAATTTAAAATATGATTTGGCCAAATTTGCGCGAGAGTAGCTAATCGTGCTTGGACGATAGTAGTACTTGGATTGGTGACCTCCTGGGAAGTCCTCGTGTTGCACCCCTCCCATTTTACTTCATATAATGTTTTTTTTAGTAGAATTTTCTAAACGTGGTGTAACTAATTACTTATTTGCATTTTGCGAAATAAATAATTTGAAACATTATTTGGTTGAATTTGCATTCAAATTTGAGGTGCAAGTGCAATAGGGGGCAGCCTTTATATAAATAGATTGCGTAACAGTTGACGGGTGTGATAATACCAGCAGTAATGCATAAGATCCCATCAGAACTCTGTAGTTTCGCGTGTTTGCGGGATAGTAGTACTATGATGGGTGACCTTCCGGGAAGACCTCGGGTTGCACCTCTCAAATTTTATTTCATAAAAAGTTTTTTTTAGTTAAAGTTTCCAAATGTGGTGTTACTAATTAGTTATTTGCCTTTTGTGAAATAAATAATTTCAAACATTATTTGGTCGAATTTGCATTCAAATGCGAGGTGAAAGTGTGATAAGGGACAGCCTTGATATAAATTGATTGCGTAAGAGTTGACGGGTGTGACAATACCAGCAGTAATGCATAGGATCCCTTCAGAACTCTGTAGTTTAGCGTGCTTGCGGGAAAGTAGTACTATGATGGGTGACCTTCTGGGAAGTCCTCGTTTTGTACCTTTCTAATTTTATTTCATATAAAGTTTTTTTTAATTATATTTTCTAAACTTGATATAACAAATTAGTTATTTGCGTTTTTCGAAATAAAGAATTTCAACCGTTATTATGTTGAATTTGCATTCATATTCGAGGCGCAAGTGCGATAAGGGGTAGCCTTTATATAAATAGATTGCGCAAGAGTTGACGGGCACGATCATACCGGCGCTAATGCACCGGATCCCATTAGAACTCCGCAGTTAAGTGTGCTTGGGCGAGGTTAGTACTAGGTTGGGAGACCTCCAAGGAAGTCCTCGTGTTGCACCCCTCCCGTTTTATTTCATATAAAGTTGTTTTTTGTTGCATTTTCTACATGTGGTGTAACTAATTACTTATTTTCATTTTGCGAAATAAATAATTTAAAATCTGATTTCGACGAATTTGCGCGAGAGTAGCTAAGAGTGCTTGGGCGAGAGAAGTACTTGGATTGGCGACCTCCTGGGAAGTCCTCGTGTTGCACCCTCCCATTTTACTTCATATAATGTTTTTTTTAGTAGAATTTTCTAAACGTGGTGTAACTAATTACTTATTTGCATTTTGCGAAATAAATAATTTGAAACATTATTTGGTTGAATTTGCATTCAAATTTGAGGTGCAGGTGCAATAGGGGGCAGCCTTTATATAAATAGATTGCGTAAGAGTTGACGGGTGTGATAATACCAGCAGTAATGCATAAGATCCCATCAGAACTCTGTAGTTTCGCGTGTTTGCGGGATAGTAGTACTATGATGGGTGACCTTCCGGGAAGACCTCGGGTTGCACCTCTCAAATTTTATTTCATAAAAAGTTTTTTTTAGTTAAAGTTTCCAAATGTGGTGTAACTAATTAGTTTTTGCATTTTTCGAAATTAATAATTTCAAACATTATTTGGTCGAATTTGCATTCAAATTCGAGGTGAAAGTGTGATAAGGGACAGCCTTTATAGAAATAGATTGCGTAACAGTTGACGGGTGTGACAATACCAGCAGTAATGCATAGGATCCCTTCAGAACTCTGTAGTTTAGCGTGCTTGCGGGAAAGTAGTACTATGATGGGTGACCTTCTGGGAAGTCCTCGTTTTGTACCTTTCTAATTTTATTTCATATAAAGTTTTTTTTAATTATATTTTCTAAACGTGATATAACAAATTAGTTATTTGCATTTTTCGAAATAAAGAATTTCAACCATTATTATGTTGAATTTGCATTCATATTTGAGGCACAAGTGCGATAAGGGGTAGCCTTTATATAAATAGATTGCGCAAGAGTTGACGGGCACGATCATACCGACGCTAATGCACCGGATCCCATTAGAACTCCGCAGTTAAGTGTGCTTGGGCGAGGTTAGTACTAGGTTGGGAGACCTCTAAGGAAGTCCTCGTGTTACACCCCTCCCGTTTTATTTCATATAAAGTTGTTTTTTGTTGCATTTTCTACATGTGGTGTAACTAATTACTTATTTTCATTTTCCGAAATAAATAATTTAAAATCTGATTTGGACGAATTTGCGCGAGAGTAGCTAAGAGTGCTTGGGCGAGAGAAGTACTTGGATTGGCGACCTCCTGGGAAGTCCCCGTGTTGCACCCCTCCCATTTTACTTCATATAATGTTTTTTTTAGTAGAATTTTCTAAACGTGATGTAACTAATTACTTATTTGCATTTTGCGAAATAAATAATTTGAAACATTATTTGGTTGAATTTGCATTCAAATTTGAGGTGCAAGTGCAATAGGGGGCAGCCTTTATATAAATAGATTGCGTAACAGTTGACGGGTGTGATAATACCAGCAGTAATGCATAAGATCCCATCAGAACTCTGTAGTTTTGCGTGTTTGCGGGATAGTAGTACTATGATGGGTGACCTTCCGGGAAGACCTCGGGTTGCACCTCTCAAATTTTATTTCATAAAAAGTTTTTTTGGTTAAAGTTTCCAAATGTGGTGTAACTAATTAGTTTTTGCATTTTTCGAAATAAATAATTTCAAACATTATTTGGTCGAATTTGCATTCAAATTCGAGGTGAAAGTGTGATAAGGGACAGCCTTTATAGAAATAGATTGTGTAACAGTTGACGGGTGTGACAATACTAGCAGTAATGCATAGGATCCCTTCAGAACTCTGTAGTTTAGTGTGCTTGCGGGAAAGTAGTACTATGATGGGTGACCTTCTGGGAAGTCCTCGTTCTGCACCTTTCTAATTTTATTTTACATAAAGTTTTTTTGAATTATATTTTCTAAACGTGGTGTAACTAATTAGTTATTTGCGTTTTTCGAAATAAAGAATTTCAACCGTTATTAGGTCGAATTTGCATTCATATTTGAGGCGCAAGGGCGATAAGGGGCAGCCTTTATATAAATAGATTGCGCAAGAGTTGACGGGCACGATCATACCAGCGCTAATGCACCGGATGCCATTAGAATTCCGCAGTTAAGTTGCTTGGGCGAGGTTAGTACTAGGTTGGGAGACCTCTAGGGAAGTCCTCGTGTTGCACCCCTCCCGTTTTATTTCACATAAAGTTGTTTTTTGTTGCATTTTCTACATGTGGTGTAACTAATTACTTATTTTCATTTTGCGAAATAAATAATTTAAAATATGATTTGGCCGAATTTGCGCGAGAGTAGCTAAGCGTGCTTGGACGAGAGTAGTACTTGGATTGGTGACCTCCTGGGAAGTCCTCGTGTTGCACCCCTCCCATTTTACTTCATATAATGTTTTTTTTAGTAGAATTTTCTAAACGTGGTGTAACTAATTACTTATATGCATTTTGCGAAATAAATAATTTGAAACATTATTTGGTTGAATTTGCATTCAAATTTGAGGTGCAAGTGCAATAGGGGGCAGCCTTTATATAAATAGATTGCGTAACAGTTGACGGGTGTGATAATACCAGCAGTAATGCATAAGATCCCATCAGAACTCTGTAGTTTCGCGTGTTTGCGGGATAGTAGTACTATGATGGGTCACCTTCCGGGAAGACCTCGGGTTGCACCTCTCAAATTTTATTTCATAAAAAGTTTTTTTTAGTTAAAGTTTCCAAATGTGGTGTTACTAATTAGTTATTTGCCTTTTGTGAAATAAATAATTTCAAACATTATTTGGTCGAATTTGCATTCAAATGCGAGGTGAAAGTGTGATAAGGGACAGCCTTGATATAAATTGATTGCGTAAGAGTTGACGGGTGTGACAATACCAGCAGTAATGCATAGGATCCCTTCAGAACTCTGTAGTTTAGCGTGCTTGCGGGAAAGTAGTACTATGATGGGTGACCTTCTGGGAAGTCCTCGTTTTGTACCTTTCTAATTTTATTTCATATAAAGTTTTTTTTAATTATATTTTCTAAACTTGATATAACAAATTAGTTATTTGCGTTTTTCGAAATAAAGAATTTCAACCGTTATTATGTTGAATTTGCATTCATATTCGAGGCGCAAGTGCGATAAGGGGTAGCCTTTATATAAATAGATTGCGCAAGAGTTGACGGGCACGATCATACCGGCGCTAATGCACCGGATCCCATTAGAACTCCGCAGTTAAGTGTGCTTGGGCGAGTTTAGTACTAGGTTGGGAGACCTCCAAGGAAGTCCTCGTGTTGCACCCCTCCCGTTTTATTTCATATAAAGTTGTTTTTTGTTGCATTTTCTACATGTGGTGTAACTAATTACTTATTTTCATTTTGCGAAATAAATAATTTAAAATCTGATTTCGACGAATTTGCGCGAGAGTAGCTAAGAGTGCTTGGGCGAGAGAAGTACTTGGATTGGCGACCTCCTGGGAAGTCCTCGTGTTGCACCCTCCCATTTTACTTCATATAATGTTTTTTTTAGTAGAATTTTCTAAACGTGGTGTAACTAATTACTTATTTGCATTTTGCGAAATAAATAATTTGAAACATTATTTGGTTGAATTTGCATTCAAATTTGAGGTGCAGGTGCAATAGGGGGCAGCCTTTATATAAATAGATTGCGTAAGAGTTGACGGGTGTGATAATACCAGCAGTAATGCATAAGATCCCATCAGAACTCTGTAGTTTCGCGTGTTTGCGGGATAGTAGTACTATGATGGGTGACCTTCCGGGAAGACCTCGGGTTGCACCTCTCAAATTTTATTTCATAAAAAGTTTTTTTTAGTTAAAGTTTCCAAATGTGGTGTAACTAATTAGTTTTTGCATTTTTCGAAATTAATAATTTCAAACATTATTTGGTCGAATTTGCATTCAAATTCGAGGTGAAAGTGTGATAAGGGACAGCCTTTATAGAAATAGATTGCGTAACAGTTGACGGGTGTGACAATACCAGCAGTAATGCATAGGATCCCTTCAGAACTCTGTAGTTTAGCGTGCTTGCGGGAAAGTAGTACTATGATGGGTGACCTTCTGGGAAGTCCTCGTTTTGTACCTTTCTAATTTTATTTCATATAAAGTTTTTTTTAATTATATTTTCTAAACGTGATATAACAAATTAGTTATTTGCATTTTTCGAAATAAAGAATTTCAACCATTATTATGTTGAATTTGCATTCATATTTGAGGCACAAGTGCGATAAGGGGTAGCCTTTATATAAATAGATTGCGCAAGAGTTGACGGGCACGATCATACCGACGCTAATGCACCGGATCCCATTAGAACTCCGCAGTTAAGTGTGCTTGGGCGAGGTTAGTACTAGGTTGGGAGACCTCTAAGGAAGTCCTCGTGTTGCACCCCTCCCGTTTTATTTCATATAAAGTTGTTTTTTGTTGCATTTTCTACATGTGGTGTAACTAATTACTTATTTTCATTTTCCGAAATAAATAATTTAAAATCTGATTTGGACGAATTTGCGCGAGAGTAGCTAAGAGTGCTTGGGCGAGAGAAGTACTTGGATTGGCGACCTCCTGGGAAGTCCCCGTGTTGCACCCCTCCCATTTTACTTCATATAATGTTTTTTTTAGTAGAATTTTCTAAACGTGATGTAACTAATTACTTATTTGCATTTTGCGAAATAAATAATTTGAAACATTATTTGGTTGAATTTGCATTCAAATTTGAGGTGCAAGTGCAATAGGGGGCAGCCTTTATATAAATAGATTGCGTAACAGTTGACGGGTGTGATAATACCAGCAGTAATGCATAAGATCCCATCAGAACTCTGTAGTTTTGCGTGTTTGCGGGATAGTAGTACTATGATGGGTGACCTTCCGGGAAGACCTCGGGTTGCACCTCTCAAATTTTATTTCATAAAAAGTTTTTTTGGTTAAAGTTTCCAAATGTGGTGTAACTAATTAGTTTTTGCATTTTTCGAAATAAATAATTTCAAACATTATTTGGTCGAATTTGCATTCAAATTCGAGGTGAAAGTGTGATAAGGGACAGCCTTTATAGAAATAGATTGTGTAACAGTTGACGGGTGTGACAATACTAGCAGTAATGCATAGGATCCCTTCAGAACTCTGTAGTTTAGTGTGCTTGCGGGAAAGTAGTACTATGATGGGTGACCTTCTGGGAAGTCCTCGTTCTGCACCTTTCTAATTTTATTTTACATAAAGTTTTTTTGAATTATATTTTCTAAACGTGGTGTAACTAATTAGTTATTTGCGTTTTTCGAAATAAAGAATTTCAACCGTTATTAGGTCGAATTTGCATTCATATTTGAGGCGCAAGGGCGATAAGGGGCAGCCTTTATATAAATAGATTGCGCAAGAGTTGACGGGCACGATCATACCAGCGCTAATGCACCGGATGCCATTAGAATTCCGCAGTTAAGTTGCTTGGGCGAGGTTAGTACTAGGTTGGGAGACCTCTAGGGAAGTCCTCGTGTTGCACCCCTCCCGTTTTATTTCACATAAAGTTGTTTTTTGTTGCATTTTCTACATGTGGTGTAACTAATTACTTATTTTCATTTTGCGAAATAAATAATTTAAAATATGATTTGGCCGAATTTGCGCGAGAGTAGCTAAGCGTGCTTGGACGAGAGTAGTACTTGGATTGGTGACCTCCTGGGAAGTCCTCGTGTTGCACCCCTCCCATTTTACTTCATATAATGTTTTTTTTAGTAGAATTTTCTAAACGTGGTGTAACTAATTACTTATATGCATTTTGCGAAATAAATAATTTGAAACATTATTTGGTTGAATTTGCAGTCAAATTTGAGGTGCAAGTGCCATAGGGGGCAGCCTTTATATAAATAGATTGCGTAAGATTTGACAGGTGTGATCATACCAGTAGTAATGCACAAGATCCCATTAGAGCTCCGTAGTTAAGCGTGCTTGTGGGATTGTAGTACTATGATGGGTGACCTTCTCAGAAGACCTAGTGTTGCACCTCTCAAATCTTATTTCATAAAATGTTTTTTTTAGTTAAAGTTTCTAAATGTGGTGTAACTAATTAGTTATTTGCGTTATGCGAACTAAATAATTTCAAACGTTAGTTGGTCGAATTTGCATTCAAATTCGAGGCGCAAGTGCGGTAGGGGGAAGCTTTTATATAAATAGATTGCGTAAGAGTTGACGGGTGTGACAATACCAGCAGTAATGCATAAGATCCCATCAGAACTCTGTAGTTTAGCGTGTTTGCGGGATAGTAGTACTATGATGGGTGACCTTTCGGGAAGACCTCGGGTTGCACCTCTCAAATTTTATTTCATAAAAAGTTTTTTTTAGTTAAAGTTTCCAAGTGTGGTGTAACTAATTAGTTATTTGCGTTTTTTGAAATAAATAATTTCAAACATTTTTAGGTCGAATTTGCCTTTTACGAAATAAATAATTTCAAACATTATTTGGTCGAATTTGCATTGAAATTCGAGGTGAAAGTGTGATAAGGGACAGCCTTTATATAAATTGATTGCATAAGAGTTGACGGGTGTGACAATACCAGCAGTAATGCATAGGATCCCTTCCGAACTCTGTAGTTTAGTGTTATTGCGGGATAGTAGTACTATGATGGGTGACCTTCTAGGAAGTCCTTATTTTGCACCTCTCCAATTTTATTTCATATAAAGTTTTTTTTTAATTAAATTTTCTATATGTGGTGTAACTAACAAGTTATTTGCGTTTTTCGAAAAAAATAATTTGAAACGTTATTTGGTCGAATTTACATTCATATTCGAGGCGCAAGTGCGATAAGGGGCAGCTTTTATATAAATAGATCGCGCAAGAGTTGACGGGCACGATCATACCAGCACTAATGCACCGGATCCCATCAGAACTCCGCAGTTAAGTGTTCTTGGACGAGATTAGTACTAGGTTGGGAGACCTCCAGGGAAGTCCTCGTGTTGCACCCCTCCCGTTTTATTTCATATAAAGTTGTTTTTTTTTGCATTTTCTACATGTGGTGTAACTAATTACTTATTTTCATTTTGCGAAATAAATAATTTATAATATGATTTGGCCGAATTTGCGCGAGAGTAGCTAATCGTGCTTGGACGATAGTAGTACTTGGATTGGTGACCTCCTGGGAAGTCCTCGTGTTGCACCCCTCCCATTTTACTTCATATAATGTTTTTTTTAGTAGAATTTTCTAAACGTGGTGTAACTAATTACTTATTTGCATTTTGCGAAATAAATAATTTGAAACATTATTTGGTTGAATTTGCATTCAAATTTGAGGTGCAAGTGCAATAGGGGGCAGCCTTTATATAAATAGATTGCGTAAGATTTGACAGGTGTGATCATACCAATAGTAATGCACAAGATCCCATCAGAGCTCCGTTGTTAAGCGTGCTTGTGGACAGCCTTTATATAAATAGATTGCGTGAGAGTTGACGGGTGTGACAATACCAGCAGTAATGCATAGGATCCCTTCAGAACTCTATAGTTTAGCGTGCTTGCGGGAAAGTAGTACTATGCTGGGTGACCTTCTGGGAAGTCCTCGTTTTGCACATTTCTAATTTTATTTCATATAAAGTTTTTTTTAATTATATTTTCTAAACGTGGTTAACTAATTAGTTATTTGCGTTTTTCGAAATAAAGAATTTCTACCATTATTATGTCGAATTTGCATTCATATTCGAGGCGCAAGTGCGATAAGGGGTAGCCTTTATATAAATAGATTGCGCAAGAGTTGACGGGCACGACCATACCAGCGCTAATGCACCAGATCCAATTAGAACTCCGCAGTTAAGTGTGCTTGGGCGAGGTTAGTACTAGGTTGGGAGACCTCCAGGGAAGTCCTCATGTTGCACCCCTCCCGTTTTATTTCATATAAAGTTGTTTTTTGTTGCATTTTCTACATGTGGTGTAACTAATTACTTATTTTCATTTTGCGAAATAAATAATTTAAAATCAGATTTGGCCGAATTTGCGCGAGAGCAGCTAAGCGTGCTTGGGCGAGAGTAGTACTTGGATTGGCGACCTCTTGGGAAGTCCTCGTGTTGCACCCCTCCCATTTTACTTCATATAATGTTTTTTTAGTAGAATTTTCTAAACGTGGTGTAACTAATTAGTTATTTTCATTTTGCAAAATAAATAATTTGAAACGTTATTTGCTTGAATTTGCATTCAAATTTGAGGTGCAAGTGCGATAGGAGGCAGTATTTATATAAATAGATTGCGTAACAGTTGACGGGTGTGATAATACCAGCAGTAATGCATAAGATCCCATCAGAATTCTGTAGTTTAGCGTGTTTGCGGGATAGTAGTACTATGATGGGTGACCTTCCGGGAAGACCTCGGGTTGCACCTCTCAAATTTTATTTCATAAAAAGTTTTTTTTTAGTTAAAGTTTCCAAATGTGGTGTTACTAATTAGTTATTTGCCTTTTGCGAAATAAATAATTTCAAACATTATTTGGTCGAATTTGCATTCAAATTCGAGCTGAAAGTGTGATAAGGGACAGCCTTGATATAAATTGATTGCGTAAGAGTTGACGGGTGTGACAATACCAGCAGTAATGCATAGGATCCCTTCAGAACTCTGTAGTTTAGCGTGCTTGCGGGAAAGTAGTACTATGATGGGTGACCTCCTGTGAAGTCCTCGTTTTGTACCTTTCTAATTTTATTTCAAATAAAGTTTTTTTTAATTATATTTTCTAAACGTGATATATCAAATTAGTTATTTGCGTTTTTCGAAATAAAGAATTTCAACCGTTATTATGTTGAATTTGCATTCATATTCGAGGCGCAAGTGCGATAAGGGGTAGCCTTTATATAAATAGATTGCGCAAGAGTTGACGGGCACGATCATACCGGCGTTAATGCACCGGATCCCATTAGAATTCCGCAGTTAAGTGTGCTTGGGCGAGGTTAGTACTAGGTTGGGAGACCTCCAAGGAAGTCCTCGTGTTGCACCCCTCCCATTTTATTTCATATAAAGTTGTTTTTTGTTGCATTTTCTACATGTGGTGTAACTAATTACTTATTTTCATTTTGCGAAATAAATAATTTAAAATATGATTTGGCCGAATTCGCGCGAGAGTAGCTCAGCGTGCTTGGGCGAGAGTACTACTTGGATTGGTGACCTCCTGGGAAGTCCTCGTGTTTCACCCCTCCCATTTTACTTCATATAATGTTTTTTTAGTAGAATTTTCTAAACGTGGTGTAACTAATTACTTATTTGTATTTTGCGAAATAAATAATTTGAAACATTATTTGGTTGAATTTGCATTCAAATTTGAGGTGCAAGTGCAATAGGGGGCAGCCTTTATATAAATAGATTGCGTAAGATTTGACAGGTGTGATCATACCAGTAGTAATGCACAAGATCCCATTAGAGGTCCGTAGTTAAGCGTGCTTGTGGGATTGTAGTACTATGATGGGTGACCTTCTCGGAAGACCTAGTGTTGCACCTCTCAAATCATATTTCATAAAATGTTTTTTTTAGTTAAAGGTTCTAAATGTGGTGTAACTAATTAGTTATTTGCGTTATGCGAACTAAATAATTTCAAACGTTAGTTGGTCGAATTTGCATTCAAATTCGAGGCGCAAGTGCGGTAGGGGGAAGCTTTTATATAAATAGATTGCGTAAGAGTTGACGGGTGTGACAATACCAGCAGTAATGCATAAGATCCCATCAGAACTCTGTAGTTTAGCGTGTTTGCGGGATAGTTGAACTATGATGGGTGACCTTTCGGGAAGACCTCGTGTTACACCTCTCAAATTTTATTTCATATAAAGTTTTTTTTTAGTTAAAGTTTCCAAATGTGGTGTAACTAATTAGTTATTTGCGTTTTTTGAAATAAATATTTTCAAACATTATTAGGTCGAATTTGCATTGAAATTCGAGGTGAAAGTGTGATAAGGGACAGCCTTTATATAAATAGATTGCGTAAGAGTTGACGGGTGTGACAAAACCAGCAGAATGCATAGGATCACTTCCGAACTCTGTAGTTTAGCGTTATTGCGGGATAGTAGTACTATGATGGGTGACCTTCTAGGAAGTCCTCATTTTGCACCTCTCCAATTTTATTTAATATAAAGTTTTTTTTTAATTAAATTTTCTATATGTGGTGTAACTAATAAGTTATTTGCGTTTTTCGAAAAAAATAATTTCAAAAGTTATTTGGTCGAATTTGCATTCATATTCGAGGCGCAAGTGCGATAAGGGGCAGCTTTTATATAAATAGATCGCGCAAGAGTTGACGGGCACGATCATACCAGCACTAATGCACCGGATCCCATCAGAACTCCGCGGTTAAGTGTGCTTGGACGAGATTAGTACTAGGTTGGGAGACCTCCAGGGAAGTCCTCGTGTTGCACCCCTCCCGTTTTATTTCATATAAAGTTGTTTTTTTTTTGCATTTTCTACATGTGGTGTAACTAATTACTTATTTGCATTTTGCGAAATAAATAATTTAAAATATGATTTGGCCGAATTTGCGCGAGACTAGCTAAGTGTGCTTGGGCGACAGTAGTACTTGGATTGTTGACCTCCTGGGAAGTCCTCGTATTGCACCCCTACCACTTTACTTCATATAATGTTTTTTTAGTAGAATTTTCTAAACGTGGTGTAACTAATTACTTATTTGCATTTTGCGAAATAAATAATTTGAAACATTATTTGGTTTAATTTGCATTCAAATTTGAGGTGCAAGTGCAATAGGGTGCAGCCTTTATATATATAGATTGCGTAAGATTTGACAGGTGTGATCATACCAGTAGCAATGCACAAGATCCCATCAAACCTTCGTAGTTAAGCGTGCTTGTGGGATAGTAGTACTATGATGGGTGACCTTCCGGGAAGACCTCGTGTTGCACCTCTCAAATTTTATTTCATATAAAGTTTTTTTTAATTAAAGTTTGAAAATGTGGTGTAACTAATTAGTTATTTGCGTTTTTCGAAATAAATAATTTCAAACATTATTTGGTCGAATTTGCATTCAAATTCGAGGTGAAAGTGTGATAAGGGACAGCCTTTATATAAATAGATTGCGTAAGAGTTGACGGGTGTGACAATACCAGCAGTAATGCATAGGATCCCTTCAGAACTCTGTATTTTAGCGTTGTTGCGGGATAGTAGTACTATGATGGGTGACCTTCTGGGAAGTCCTCGTTTTGCACCTCTCCAATTTTATTTCAAATAAAGTTTTTTTTAATTAAATTTTCTAAACGTGGTGTTACTAATAGGTTATTTCCGTTTTTCAAAAAATATAATTTCAAATGTTATTTGGTCGAATTTGCATTTATATTCGAGGCGCAAGTGCGATAAGGGGCAGCTTTTATATAAATAGATGACGCAAGAGTTAACGGGCACGATCATACGCTGCGCTAATGCACCGGATCCCATCAGAACTTCGCAGTTAAGTGTGCTTGGGCGAGGTTAGTACTAGGTTGGGAGACCTCCAGGGTAGTCCTCGTGTTGCACCCCTCCCGTTTTATTTCATAGAAAGTTGTTTTTTGTTGCATTTTCTAAATGTGGTGTAATTAATTACTTATTTTCATTTTGCGAAATAAATAATTTAAAATATGATTTGGCCAAATTTGCGCGAGAGTAGCTAATCGTGCTTGGACGATAGTAGTACTTGGATTGGTGACCTCCTGGGAAGTCCTCGTGTTGCACCCCTCCCATTTTACTTCATATAATGTTTTTTTAGTAGAATTTTCTAAACGTGGTGTAACTAATTACTTATTTTCATTTTGCGAAATAAATAATTTGAAACATTATTTGGTTGAATTTGCATTCAAATTTGAGGTGCAAGTGCAATAGGGGGCAGCCTTTATATAAATAGATTGCGTAAGATTTGACAGGTGTGATCATACCAGTAGTAATGCACAAGATCCCATCAGAGCTCCGTTGTTAAGCGTGCTTGTGGGATTGTAGTACTATGATGGGTGACCTTCTCGGAAGACCTAGCGTTGCACCTCTCAAATCTTATTTCATAAAAAGTTTTTTTTATTTAAAGTTTCTAAATGTGGTGTAACTAATTAGTTATTTGCGTTATGCGAATTAAATAATTTCAAACGTTATTTGGTCGAATTTGCATTCAAATTCGAGGCGCAAGTGCGGTAGGGGGAAGCTTTTATATAAATAGATTGCGTAAGAGTTGACGGGTGTGACAATACTAGCAGTAATGCATAAGATCCCATCAGAACTCTGTAGTTTAGGGTGTTTGCGGGATAGTAGTACTATGATGGGTGACCTTCCGGGAAGACCTCGTGTTGCACCTCTCAAATTTTATTTCATATAAAGTTTTTTTAATTAAAGTTTCCAAATGTGGTGTAACTAATTAGTTATTTGCGTTTTTCGAAATAAATAATTTCAAGCATTATTTGGTCGAATTTGCATTCAAATTCGAGGTGAAAGTGTGATAAGGGACAGCCTTTATATAAATAGATTGCGTAAGAGTTGACCGGTGTGACAATACCAGCAGTAATGCATAGGATCCCTTCAGAACTCTGTAGTTTAGCGTTGTTGCGGGATAGTAGTACTATGATGGGTGACCTTCTGGGAAGTCCTCGTTTTGCACCTCTCCAATTTTATTTCATATAAAGTTTTTTTTAATTAAATTTTCTAAACGTGGTGTTACTAATAGGTTATTTGCGTTTTTCGAAAAATATAATTTCAAATGTTATTTGGTCGAATTTGCATTCATATTCGAGGCGCAAGTGCGATAAGGGGCAGCTTTTATATAAATAGATTACGCAAGAGTTGACGGGCACGATCATACCAGCGCTAATGCACCGGATCCCATCAGAACTCCGTAGTTAAGTGTGCTTGGGCGACATTAGTACTAGGTTGGGAGACCTCTAGGGAAGTCCTCGTGTTGCACCCCTCCCGTTTTATTTCATATAAAGTTGTTTTTTTTGCATTTTCTACATGTGGTGCAACTAATTACTTATTTTCATTTTGCGAAATAAAAAATTCAAAATATGATTTGGCCGAATTTGCGCGAGAGTAGCTCAGCGTGCTTGGGCGAGAGTAGTACTTGGATTGGTGACCTCCTAGGAAGTCCTCGTGTTGCACCCCTCCCACTTTACTTCATATAATGATTTTTTAGTAGAATTTTCTAAACGTGGTGTAACTAATTACTTATTTGCATTTTGCGAAATAAATAATTTGAAACATTATTTGGTTGAATTTGCATTCAAATTTGAGGTGCAAGTGTAATAGGGGGCAGCCTTTATATATATAGATTGCGTAAGATTTGACAGGTGTGATCATACCAGAAGTAATGCCCAAGATCCCATCAAACCTCCGTAGTTAAGCGTGCTTGTGGGATAGTAGTACTATGATGGGTGACCTTCTAGGAAGACCTCGGGTTGCACCTCTCAAATTGTATTTCATAAAAAGTTTTTTTTTAGTTAAAGTTTCTAAATGTGGTGTAACTAATTAGTTATTTGCGTTATGCGAAATAAATAATTTCAAACGTTATTTGGTCGAATTTGGATTCAAGTTCGAGGCGAAAGTTCGATAGGGGGCAGCTTTTATATAAATAGATTGCGTAAGAGTTGCCGGGTGTGACAATACCAGCAGTAATTGATAAGATCCCATCAGAACTCTGTAGTTTAGCGTGTTTGCGGGATAGTAGTACTATGATGGGTGACCTTCCGGGAAGACCTCGGGTTGCACCTCTCAACTTTTATTTCATAAAAAGTTTTTTTCTAGTTAAAGTTTCCAAATGTGGTGTAACTAATTAGTTTTTGCATTTTGCGAAATAAATAATTTCAAACATTATTTGGTCAAATTTGCATTCAAATTCGAGGTGAAAGTGTGATAAGGGACAGCCTTTATAGAAATAGATTGCGTAACAGTTGACGGGTGTGACAATACCTGCAGTAATGCATAGGATCCCTTCAGAACTCTGTAGTTTAGCGTGCTTGCGGGAAAGTAGTACTATGATGGGTGACCTTCTGGGAAGTCCTCGTTTTGCACCTTTCTAATTTTACTACATATAAAGTTTTTTTTAATTATATTTTCTAAACGTGGTGTAACTAATTAGTTATTTGCGTTTTTCGAAATAAATAATTTCAACTGTTATTATGTCTAATTTGCATTCATATTCGAGGCGCAAGTGCGATATGGGGCAGCCTTTATATAAATAGATTGCGCAAGAGTTGACGGGCACGATCAAACCAGAACTCCGTAGTTAAGTTTTCTTGGGCGAGGTTAGTACTGGGTTGGGAGACCTCCAGGGAAATCCTCGTGTTGCACCCCTCCCGCTTTATTTCATCCAAAGTTGTTTTTTTTTTTGCATTTTCTATATGTTGTGTAACTAATTACTTATTTTCATTTTGCGAAATAAATAATTCAAAATATGATTTGGCCGAATTTGCGCGAGAGTAGCTCAGCGTGCTTGTGCGAGAGTAGTACTTGGATTGGTGACCTCCTGGGAAGTCCTCGTGTTGCACCCCTCCCACTTTACTTCATATAATGATTTTTTAGTAGAATTTTCTAAACGTGGTGTAACTAATTACTTATTTGCATTTTGCGAAATAAATAATTTGAAACATTATTTGGTTGAATTTGCATTCAAATTTGAGGTGCAAGTGCAATAGGGGGCAGCCTTTATATATATAGATTGCGTAAGATTTGACAGGTGTGATCATACCAGTAGTAATGCACAAGATCCCATCAAACCTCCGTAGTTAAGCGTGCTTGAGGGATAGTAGTACTATGATGGGTGACCTTCTGGGAAGACCTCGGGTTGCATCTCTGAAATTTATTTCATAAAAAGTTTTTTTTTAGTTAAAGTTTCTAAATGTGGTGTAACTAATTAGTTATTTGCGTTATGCGAAATAAATAATTTCAAACATTATTTTCGATAGGGGGCAGCTTTTATATAAATAGATTGCGTAAGAGTTGCCGGGTGTGACAATACCAGCAGTAATGCATAAGATCCCATCAGAACACTGTAGTTTAACGTGTTTGTGGGATAGTAGTACTATGATGGGTGACCTTCCGGGAAGACCTCGGGTTGCACCTCTCAACTTTTATTTCATAAAAAGTTTTTTTTTAGTTAAAGTTTCCAAATGCGGTGTAACTAATTAGTTTTTGCGTTTTGCGAAATAAATAATTTCAAACATTATTTGGTCGAATTTGCATTCAAATTCGAGGTGAAAGTGTGATAAGGGACAGCCTTTATAGAAATAGATTGCGTAACAGTTGACGGGTGTGACAATACCAGCAGTAATGCATAGGATCCCTTCAGAACACTGTAGTTTAGCATGCTTGCGGGAAAGTAGTACTATGATGGGTGACCTTCTGGGAAGTCCTCGTTTTGCACCTTTCTAATTATATTTCATATAAAGTTTTTTTTAATTATATTTTCTAAACGTGGTGTAACTAATTAGTTATTTGCGTTTTTCGAAATAAATAATTTCAAATGTTATTTGGTCTAATTTGCATTCATATTCGAGGCGCAAGTGCGATAAGGGGCAGCCTTTATATAAATAGATTGCGCAAGAGTTGACGGGCACGATCATACCAGCGCTAATGCACCGGATCCCATTAGAACTCCGCAGTTAAGTGTGCTTGGGCGAGGTTAGTACTAGGTTGGGAGACCTCCAGGGATGTCCTCGTGTTGCAACCCTCCCGTTTTATTTCATATAAAGTTGTTTTTCGTTGCATTTTCTACATGTGGTGTAACTAATTACTTATTTTCATTTTCCGAAATAAATAATTTAAAATATGATTTGGCCGAATTTGCGCGAGAGTAGCTCAGCGTGCTTGGACGAGAGTAGTACTTGGATTGGTGACCTCTCAAATTTTACTTCATAAAAAGTTTTTTTTAGTTAAAGTTTCTAAATGTGGTGTAACTAATTAGTTATTTGCGTTATGCGAAATAAATAATTTCAAACGTTATTTGGTCGAATTTGCATTCAAGTTCGAGGGGAAAGTTCGGTAGGGGGCAGCTTTTATATAAATAGATTGCGTAAGAGTTGCCGGGTGTGACAATACCAGCAGTAATTCATAAGATCCCATCAAAACTCTGTAGTTTAGCATGTTTGCGGGATAGTAGTACTATGATGGGTGACCTTCCGGGAAGACCTCGGGTTGCACCTCTCAAATTTTATTTCATAAAAAGTTTTTTTTTAGTTAAAGTTTCCAAATGTGGTGTAACTAATTAGTTTTTGCGTTTTGCGAAATAAATAATTTCAAACATTATTTGGTCGAATTTGCATTCAAATTCGAGGTGAAAGTGTGATAAGGGATAGCCTTTATAGAAAGAGATTGCGTAACAGTTGACGGGTGTGACAATACCAGCAGTAATGCATAGGATCCCTTCAGAACTCGGTAGTTTAGCGTGCTTGCGGAAAAGTAGTACTATGATGGGTGACCTTCTGGGAAGTCCTCGTTTTGCACCTTTCTAATTTTATTTCATATAAAGTTTTTTTAATTATATTTTCTAAACGTGGTGTAACTAATTAGTTATTTGCGTTTTTCGAAATAAATAATTTCAAACGTTATTTGGTCTAATTTGCATTCATATTCGAGGCCCAAGTGCGATAAGGGGCAGCCTTTATATAAATAGATTGCGCAAGAGTTGACGGGCACGTTCATACCAGTGCTAATGCACCGGATCCCATTAGAACTCCGCAGTTAAGTGTGCTTGGGCGAGGTTAGTACTAGGTTGGGAGACCTCCAGGGAAGTCCTCGTGTTGCACCCCTCCCGTTTTATTTCATATAAAGTTGTTTTTCGTTGTATTTTCTACATGTGGTGTAACTAATTACTTATTTTCATTTTGCGAAATAAATAATTTAAAATATGATTTGGCCGAATTTGCGTGAGAGTAGCTAATCGTGCTTGGACGAGAGTAGTACTTGGATTGGTGACCTCCTGGGAAGTCCTCGTGTTGCACCCCTCCCATTTTACTTCATATAATGTTTTTTTGGGTAGAATTTTCTAAACGTGGTGTAACTAATTACTTATTTGCATTTTGCGAAATAAATAATTTAAAACATTATTTGGTTGAATTTGCATTCAAATTTGAGGTGCAAGTGCAATAGGGGGCAGCCTTTATATATATAGATTGCGTAAGATTTGACAAGTGTGATCATACCAGTAGTAATGCACAAGATCCCATCAAACCTCCGTAGTTAAGCGTGCTTGTGGGATAGTAGTACTATGATGGGTGACCTTCTGGGAAGACCTCGGGTTGCACCTCTCAAATTTTATTTCATAAAAAGTTTTTTTTTAGTTAAAGTTTCCAAATGTGGTGTAACTAATTAGTTTTTGCGTTTTGCGAAATAAATAATTTCAAACATTATTTGGTCGAATTTGCATTCAAATTCGAGGTGAAAGTGTGATAAGGGACAGCCTTTATAGAAAGAGATTGCGTAACAGTTGACGGGAGTGACAATACCAGCAGTAATGCATAGGATCCCTTCAGAACTCTGTAGTTTAGCGTGCTTGCGGGAAAGTAGTACTATGATGGGTGACCTTCTGGGAAGTCCTCGTTTTGCACCTTTCTAATTTTATTTCATATAAAGTTTTTTTTAATTATATTTTCTAAACGTGGTGTAACTAATTAGTTATTTGCGTTTTTCGAAATAAATAATTTCAACCGTTATTATGTCTAATTTGCATTCATATTCGAGGCACAAGTGCGATAAGGGGCAGCCTTTATATAAATAGATTGCGCAAGAGTTGACGGGCACGATCATACCAGCGCTAATGCACCGGATCCCATCAGAACTCCGCAGTTAAGTGTGCTTGGGCGAGGTTAGTACTAGGTTGGGAGACCTCCAGGGAAGTCCTCGTGTTGCACCCCTCCTGTTTTATTTTATCTAAAGTTGTTTTTTTTTTTGCATTTTCTACATGTTGTGTAACTAATTACTTATTTTCATTTTGCGAAATAAATAATTTAAAATATGATTTGGCCGAATTTGCGCGAGAGTAGCTCAGCGTGCTTGGGCGAGAGTACTACTTGGATTGGTGACCTCATTTGAAGTCCTCGTGTTGCACCCCTCCCATTTTACTTCATATAATGTTTTTTTTAGTAGAATTTTCTAAACGTGGTGTAACTAATTACTTATTTGCATTTTGCGAAATAAATAACTTGAAACATTATTTGGTTGAATTTGCATTCAAATTTGTGGTGCAAGTGCAATAGGGGGCAGCCTTTATATATATAGATTGCGTAAGATTTGACAGGTGTGATCATACCAGTAGTAATGCACAAGATCCCATCAAACCTCCGTAGTTAAGCGTGCTTGTGGGATAGTAGTACTATGATGGGTGACCTTCTTGGAAGACCTCGGGTTGCACCTCTCAAATTTTATTTCATAAAAAGTTTTTTTTAGTTAAAGTTTCTAAATGTAACTAATTAGTTATTTGCATTATGCGAAATAAATAATTTCCAACGTTATTTGGTCGAATTTGCATTCAAGTTCGAGGCGAAAGTTCGATAAGGGGCAGCTTTTATATAAATAGATTGCGTAAGAGTTGCCGGGTGTGACAATACCAGCAGTAATGCATAAGATCCCATCAGAACTCTGTAGTTTAGCGTGTTTGCGGGATAGTAGTACTATGATGGGTGACCTTCCAGGAAGACCTCGGGTTGCACCTCTCAAATTTTATTTCATAAAAAGTTTTTTTTAGTTAAAGTTTCCAAATGTGGTGTAACTAATTAGTTTTTGCGTTTTGCGAAATAAATAATTTCAAACATTATTTGGTCGAATTTGCATTCAAATTCGAGGTGAAAGTGTGATAAGGGACAGCCTTTAGAGAAATAGATTGCGTAACAGTTGACGGGTGTGACAATACCAGCAGTAATGCATAGGATCCCTTCAGAACTCTGTAGTTTAGCGTGCTTGCGGGAAAGTAGTACTATGATGGGTGACCTTCTGGGAAGTCCTCGTTCTGCACCTTTCTAATTTTATTTCATACAACGTTTTTTTTAATTTTATTTTCTGAACGTGGTGTAACTAATTAGTTATTTGTGTTTTTCGAAATAAATAATTTCAACAGTTATTATGTCTAATTTGCATTCATATTCGAGGCGCAAGTGCGATAAGGGGCAGCCTTTATATAAATAGATTGCGCAAGAGTTGACGGGCACGTTCATACCAGCGCTAATGCACCGGATCCCATCAGAACTCCGCAGATAAGTTTTCTTGGGCGAGGTTAGAACTGGGTTGGGAGACCTCCAGGGAAATCCTCGTGTTGCACCCCTCCCGCTTTATTTCATCCAAAGTTGTTTTTTTTTTTTGCATTTTCTACATGTTGTGTAACTAATTACTTATTTTCATTTTGTGAAATAAATAATTCAAAATATGATTTGGCCGAATTTCCGCGAGAGTAGCTTAGCGTGCTTGGGCGAGAGTACTACTTGGATTGGTGACCTCCTGGGAAGTCCTCATGTTGCACCCCTCCCACTTTACTTCATATAATGAATTTTTAGTAGAATTTTCTAAACGTGGTGTAACTAATTACTTATTTGCATTTTGCGAAATAAATAATTTGAAACATTATTTGGTTGAATTTGCATTCCAATTTGAGGTGCAAGTGCAATTGGGGACAGCCTTTATATATATAGATTGCGTAAGATTTCACAGGTGTGATCATACCAGTAGTAATGCACAAGATCCCATCAAACCTCCGTAGTTAAGCGTGCTTGAGGGATAGTAGTACTATAATGGGTGACCTTCTGGGAAGACCTCGGGTTGCATCTCTCAAATTTTATTTCATAAAAAGTTTTTTTTTAGTTAAAGTTTCTAAATGTGGTGTAACTAATTAGTTATTTGCGTTATGCGAAATAAATAATTTCAAACGTTATTTGGTCGAATTTGCATTCAAGTTCGAGGAGAAATTTCGATAGGGGGCAGCTTTTATATAAATAGATTGCGTAAGAGTTGCCGGGTGTGACAATACCAGCAGTAATGCATAAGATCCTATCAGAACTCTGTAGTTTAACGTGTTTGCGGGATAGTAGTACTATGATGGGTGACCTTCCGGGAAGACCTCGGGTTGCACCTCTCAACTTTTATTTCATAAAATTTTTTTTTTAGTTAAAGTTTCCAAATGTGGTGTAACTAATTAGTTTTTGCGTTTTGCGAAATAAATAATTTCAAACATTATTTGGTCGAATTTGCATTCAAATTCGAGGTGAAAGTGTGATAAGGGACAGCCTTTATAGAAATAGATTGCGTAACAGTTGACGGGTGTGACAATACCAGCAGTAATGCATAGGATCCCTTCAGAACTATGTAGTTTAGCATGCTTGCGGGAAAGTAGTACTATGATGGGTGACCTTCTGGGAAGTCCTCGTTTTGCACCATTCTAATTTTATTTCATATAAAGTTTTTTTTAATTATATTTTCTAAACGTGGTGTAACTAATTAGTTATTTGCGTTTTTCGAAATAAATGATTTCAAATGTTATTTGGTCTAATTTGCATTCATATTCGAGGCGCAAGTGCGATAAGGGGCAGCCTTTATATAAATAGATTGCGCAAGAGTTGACGGGCACGATCATACCAGCGCTAATGCACCGGATCCCATTAGAACTCCGCAGTTAAGTGTGCTTGGGCGAGGTTAGTACTAGGTTGGGAGACCTCCAGGGAAGTCCTCGTGTTGCACCCCTCCCGTTTTATTTCATATAAAGTTGTTTTTCGTTGCATTTTCTACATGTGGTGTAACTAATTACTTATTTTCATTTTGCGAAATAAATAATTTAAAATATGATTTGGCCGAATTTGCGCGAGAGTAGCTCAGCGTGCTTGGACGAGAGTAGTACTTGGATTGGTGTCCTCCTGGGAAGTCCTCGTGTTGCACCCCTCCCATTTTACTTCATATAATTTTTTTTAGTAGAATTTTCTAAACGTGGTGTAACTAATTACTTATTTGCATTTTGCGAAATAAATAATTTGAAACATTATTTGGTTGAATTTCCATTCAAATTTGAGGTGCAAGTGCAATAGGGGGCAGCCTTTATATATATAGATTGCGTAAGATTTGACAGGTGTGATCATACCAGTAGTAATGCACAAGATCCCATCAAACCTCCGTAGTTAAGCGTGCTTGTGGGATAGTAGTACTATGATGGGTGACCTTCTGGGAAGACCTCGGGTTGCACCTCTCAAATTTTACTTCATAAAAAGTTTTTTTTAGTTAAAGTTTCTAAATGTGGTGTAACTAATTAGTTATTTGCGTTATGCGAAATAAATAATTTCAAACGTTATTTGGTCGAATTTCCATTCAAGTTCGAGGGGAAAGTTCGATAGGGGGCAGCTTTTATATAAATAGATTGCGTAAGAGTTGCCGGGTGTGACAATACCAGCAGTAATTCATAAGATCCCATCAGAACTCTGTAGTTTAGCAAGTTTGCGGGATAATAGTACTATGATGGGTGACCTTCCGGGAAGTCCTCGTTTTGCACCATTCTAATTTTATTTCATATAAAGTTTTTTTTAATTATATTTTCTAAACGTGGTGTAACTAATTAGTTATTTGCGTTTTTCGAAATAAATGATTTCAAATGTTATTTGGTCTAATTTGCATTCATATTCGAGGCGCAAGTGCGATAAGGGGCAGCCTTTATATAAATAGATTGCGCAAGAGTTGACGGGCACGATCATACCAGCGCTAATGCACCGGATCCCATTAGAACTCCGCAGTTAAGTGTGCTTGGGCGAGGTTAGTACTAGGTTGGGAGACCTCCAGGGAAGTCCTCGTGTTGCACCCCTCCCGTTTTATTTCATATAAAGTTGTTTTTCGTTGCATTTTCTACATGTGGTGTAACTAATTACTTATTTTCATTTTGCGAAATAAATAATTTAAAATATGATTTGGCCGAATTTGCGCGAGAGTAGCTCAGCGTGCTTGGACGAGAGTAGTACTTGGATTGGTGTCCTCCTGGGAAGTCCTCGTGTTGCACCCCTCCCATTTTACTTCATATAATTTTTTTAGTAGAATTTTCTAAACGTGGTGTAACTAATTACTTATTTGCATTTTGCGAAATAAATAATTTGAAACATTATTTGGTTGAATTTCCATTCAAATTTGAGGTGCAAGTGCAATAGGGGGCAGCCTTTATATATATAGATTGCGTAAGATTTGACAGGTGTGATCATACCAGTAGTAATGCACAAGATCCCATCAAACCTCCGTAGTTAAGCGTGCTTGTGGGATAGTAGTACTATGATGGGTGACCTTCTGGGAAGACCTCGGGTTGCACCTCTCAAATTTTACTTCATAAAAAGTTTTTTTTAGTTAAAGTTTCTAAATGTGGTGTAACTAATTAGTTATTTGCGTTATGCGAAATAAATAATTTCAAACGTTATTTGGTCGAATTTCCATTCAAGTTCGAGGGGAAAGTTCGATAGGGGGCAGCTTTTATATAAATAGATTGCGTAAGAGTTGCCGGGTGTGACAATACCAGCAGTAATTCATAAGATCCCATCAGAACTCTGTAGTTTAGCAAGTTTGCGGGATAATAGTACTATGATGGGTGACCTTCCGGGAAGACCTCGGGTTGCACCTCTCAAATTTTATTTCATAAAAAGTTTTTTTTTAGTTAAAGTTTCCAAATGTGGTGTAACTAATTAGTTTTTGCGTTTTGCGAAATAAATAATTTCAAACATTATTTGGTCGAATTTGCATTCAAATTCGAGGTGAAAGTGTGATAAGGGACAGCCTTTATAGAAATAGATTGTGTAACAGTTGACGGGTGTGACAATACCAGCAGTAATGCATAGGATCCCTTCAGAACTCGGTAGTTTAGCGTGCTTGCGGAAAAGTAGTACTATGATGGGTGACCTTCTGGGAAGTCCTCGTTTTGCACCTTTCTAATTTTATTTCATATAAAGTTTTTTTAATTATATTTTCTAAACGTGGTGTAACTAATTAGTTATTTGCGTTTTTCGAAATAAATAATTTCAAACGTTATTTGGTCTAATTTGCATTCATATTCGAGGCGCAAGTGCGATAAGGGGCAGCCTTTATATAAATAGATTGCGCAAGAGTTGACGGGCACGATCATACCAGCGCTAATGCACCGGATCCCATTAGAACTCCGCAGTTAAGTGTGCTTGGGCGAGGTTAGTACTAGGTTGGGAAACCTCCAGGGAAGTCCTCGTGTTGCACCCCTCCCGTTTTATTTCATATAAAGTTGTTTTTAGTTGCATTTTCGACATGTGGTGTAACTAATTACTTATTTTCATTTTCCGAAATAAATAATTTAAAATATGATTTGGCCGAATTTGCGTGAGAGTAGCTAATCGTGCTTGGACGAGAGTAGTACTTGGATTGGTGACCTCCTGGGAAGTCCTCGTGTTGCACCCCTCCCATTTTACTTCATATAATGTTTTTTTTAGTAGAATTTTCTAAACGTGGTGTAACTAATTACTTATATGCATTTTGCGAAATAAATAATTTGAAACATTATTTGGTTGAATTTGCATTCAAATTTGAGGTGCAAGTGCAATAGGGGGCAGCCTTTAATTATATAGATTGCGTAAGATTTTACAGGTGTGATCATACCAGTAGTAATGCACAAGATCCCATCAAACCTCCGTAGTTAAGCGTGCTGGTGGGATAGTAGTACTATGATGGGTGACCTTCTGGGAAGACCTCGGGTTGCACCTCTCAAATTTTATTTCATAAAAAGTTTTTTTTTAGTTAAAGTTTCTAAATGTGGTGTAACTAATTAGTTATTTGCATTATGCGAAATAAATAATTTCAAACGTTATTTGGTCGAATTTGCATTCAAGTTCGAGGCGAAAGTTCGATAAGGGGCAGCTTTTATATAAATAGATTGCGTAAGAGTTGCCGGGTGTGACAATACCAGCAGTAATGCATAAGATCCCATCAGAACTCTGTAGTTTAGCGTGTTTGTGGGATAGTAGTACTATGATGGGTGACCTTCCAGGAAGACCTCGGGTTGCACCTCTCAAATTTTATTTCATAAAAAGTTTTTTTTAGTTAAAGTTTCCAACTGTGGTGTAACTAATTAGTTTTTGCGTTTTGCGAAATAAATAATTTCAAACATTATTTGGTCGAATTTGCATTCAAATTCGAGTTGAAAGTGTGATAAGGGACAGCCTTTATAGAAATAGATTGCGTAACAGTTGACGGGTGTGACAATACCAGCAGTAATGCATAGGACCCCTTCAGAACTCTATAGTTTAGCGTGCTTGCGGGAAAGTAGTACTATGATGGGTGACCTTCTAGGAAGTCCTCGTTTTGCACCTTTTTAATTTTATTTCATATAAAGTTTTTTTTAATTATATTTTCTAAACGTGGTGTAACTAATTAGTTATTTGCGTTTTTCGAAATAAATAATTTCAACCGTTATTATGTCTAATTTGCATTCATATTCGAGGCGCAAGTGTGATAAGGGGCAGCCTTTATATAAATAGATTGCGCAAGAGTTGACGGGCACGATCATACCAGCGCTAATGCACCGGATCCCATCAGAACTCCGCAGTTAAGTGTGCTTGGGCGAGGTTAGTACTAGGTTGGGAGACCTCCAGGGAAGTCCTCGTGTTGCACCCCTCTCGTTTTATTTTATCTAAAGTTGTTTTTTTTTTTGCATTTTTCTACATGTTGTGTAACTAATTACTTATTTTCATTTTGCGAAATAAATAATATAAAATATGATTTGGCCGAATTTGCGCGAGAGTAGCTCAGCGTGCTTGGGCGAGAGTACTACTTGGATTGGTGACCTCATTGGAAGTCCTCGTGTTGCACCCCTCCCATTTTACTTCATATAATGTTTTTTTTAGTAGAATTTTCTAAACGTGGTGTAACTAATTTCTTATTTGCATTTTGCGAAATAAATAATTTGAAACATTATTTGGTTGAATTTGCATTCAAATTTGTGGTGCAAGTGCAAAGGGGGCAGCCTTTATATATATAGATTCCGTAAGATTTGACAGGTGTGATCATACCAGTAGTAATGCACAAGATCCCATTAGAGCTCCGTAGTTAAGCGTGCTTGTGGGATTGTAGTACTATGATGGGTGACCTTCTCAGAAGACCTAGTGTTGCACCTCTCAAATCTTATTTCATAAAAGTTTTTTTTTAGTTAAAGTTTCTAAATATGGTGTAACTAATTAGTTATTTGCGTTATGCGAAATAAATAATTTCAAACGTTATTTGGTCGAATTTACATTCAAGTTCGAGGCGAAAGTTCGATAGGGGGCAGCTTTTATATAAATAGATTGCGTAAGAGTTGCCGGGTGTGACAATACCAGCAGTAATGCATAAGATCCCATCAGAACTCTGTAGTTTAGCGTGTTTGCGGGATAGTAGTACTATGATGGGTGACATTCCAGGAAGACCTCGGGTTGCACCTCTCAAATTTTATTTCATAAAAAGTTTTTTTTAGTTAAAGTTTCCAAATGTGGTGTAACTAATTAGTTTTTGCGTTTTGCGAAATAAATAATTTCAAACATTATTTGGTCGAATTTGCATTCAAATTCGAGGTGAAAGTGTGATAAGGGACAGCCTTTATAGAAATAGATTGCGTAACAGTTGACGGGTGTGACAATACCAGCAGTAATGCATAGGATCCCTTCAGAACTCTGTAGTTTAGCGTGCTTGCGGGAAAGTAGTACTATGATGGGTGACCTTCTGGGAAGTCCTCGTTTTGCACCTTTCTAATTTTATTTCATATAAAGTTTTTTTAATTATATTTTCTAAACGTGGTGTAACTAATTAGTTATTCGCGTTTTTCGAAATAAATAATTTCAACTGTTATTATGTCTAATTTGCATTCATATTCGAGGCGCAAGTGCGATAAGGGGCAGCCTTTATATAAATAGATTGCGCAAGAGTTGACGGGCACGATCATACCAGCGCTAATGCACCGGATCCCATCAGAACTCCGCAGTTAAGTGTGCTTGGGCGAGGTTAGTACTAGGTTGGGAGACCTCCAGGGAAGTCCTCGTGTTGCACCCCTCCCGTTTTATTTTATCTAAAGTTGTTTTTTTTGCATTTTCTACATGTTGTGTAACTAATTACTTATTTTCATCTTGCGAAATAAATAATTTAAAATATGATTTGGCCGAATTTGCGCGAGAGTAGCTCAGCGTGCTTGGGCGAGAGTACTACTTGGATTGGTGACCTCATTGGAAGTCCTCGTGTTGCACCCCTCCCATTTTACTTCATATAATGTTTTTTTAGTAGAATTTTCTAAACGTGGTGTAACTAATTACTTATTTGCATTTTGCGAAATAAATAATTTGAAACATTATTTGGTTGAATTTGCATTCAAATTTGAGGTGCAAGTGCAATAGGGGGCAGCCTTTATATATATAGATTGCGTAAGATTTGACTGGTGTGATCATACCAGTAGTAATGCACAAGATCTCATCAAACCTCCGTAGTTAAGCGTGCTTGTGGGATAGTAGTACTATGATGGGTGACCTTCTGGGAAGACCTCGGGTTGCACCTCTCAAATTTTATTTCATAAAAAGTTTTTTTTAGTTAAAGTTTCTAAATGTGGTGTAACTAATTAGTTATTTGCGTTATGCGAAATAAATAATTTCAAACGTTATTTGGTCGAATTTACATTCAAGTTCGAGGCGAAAGTTCGATAGGGGGCAGCTTTTATATAAATAGATTGCGTAAGAGTTGCCGGGTGTGACAATACCAGCAGTAATGCATAAGATCCCATCAGAACTCTGTAGTTTAGCGTGTTTGCGGGATAGTAGTACTATGATGGGTGACCTTCCGGGAAGACCTCGGGTTGCACCTCTCAAATTTTATTTCATAAAAAGTTTTTTTAGTTAAAGTTTCCAAATGTGGTGTAACTAATTAGTTTTTGCGTTTTGCGAAATAAATAATTTCAAACAATATTTGGTCGAATTTGCATTCAAATTCGAGGTGAAAGTGTGATAAGGGACAGCCTTTATAGAAATAGATTGCGTAACAGTTGACGGGGTGTGACAATACCAGCAGTAATGCATAGGATCCCTTCAGAACTCTGTAGTTTAGCGTGCTTGCGGGAAAGTAGTACTATGATGGGTGACCTTCTGGGAAGTCCTCTTTTTGCACCTTTCTAATTTTATTTCATATAAAGTTTTTTTTTATTATATTTTCTAAACGTGGTGTAACTAATTAGTTATTTGCGTTTTTCGAAATAAATAATTTCAACCGTTATTATGTCTAATTTGCATTCATATTCGAGGCGCAAGTGCGATAAGGGGCAACCTTTATATAAATAGATTGCACAAGAGTTGACGGGCACGATCATACCAGCGCTAATGCACCGGATCCCATTAGAACTCCGCAGTTAAGTGTGCTTGGGCGAGGTTAGTACTAGGTTGCGAGACCTCCAGGGAAGTCCTCGTGTTGCACCCCTCCCGTTTTATTTCATCTAAAGTTGTTTTTTTTTTGCATTTTCTACATGTTGTGTAACTAATTACTTATTTTCATTTTGCGAAATAAATAATTTAAAATATGATTTCGCCGAATTTGCGCGAGAGTAGCTCAGCGTGCTTGGGTGAGAGTACTACTTGGATTCGTGACCTCCTGGGAAGTCCTCGTGTTGCACCCCTCCCATTTTACTTCATATAATGTTTTTTAGTAGAATTTTCTAAACGTGGTGTAACTAATTACTTATTTGCATTTTGCGAAATAAATAATTTGAAACATTATTTGGTTGAATTTGCATTCAAATTTGAGGTGCAAGTGCAATAGGGGGCAGCCTTTATATATATAGATTGCGTAAGATTTGACAGGTGTGATCATACCAGTAGTAATGCATAAGATCCCATCAAACCTCCGTAGTTAAGCGTGCTTGTGGGATAGTAGTACTATGATGGGTGACCTTCTGGGAAGACCTCGGGTTGCACCTCTCAAATTTTATTTCATAAAAAGTTTTTTTTAGTTAAAGTTTCTAAATGTGGTGTAACTAATTAGTTATTTGCGTTATGCGAAATAAATAATTTCAAACGTTATTTGGTCGGATTTGCATTCAAGTTCGAGGCGAAAGTTCGATAGGGGGCAGCTTTTATATAAATAGATTGCGTAAGAGTTGCCGGGTGTGACAATACCAGCAGTAATGCATAAGATCCCATCAGAACTCTGTAGTTTAGCGTGTTTGCGGGATAGTAGTACTATGATGGGTGACCTTCCGGGAAGACCTCGGGTTGCACCTCTCAAATTTTATTTCATAAAAAGTTTTTTTTCGTTAAAGTTTCTAAATGTGGTGTAACTAATTAGTTATTTGCGTTATGCGAACTAAATAATTTCAAACGTTATTTTGTTGAATTTGCATTCAAGTTCGAGGCGAAAGTTAGATAGAGGGCAGCTTTTATATAAATAGATTGCGTAAGAGTTGCCGGGTGTGACAATACCAGCAGTAATGCATAAGATCCCATCAGAACTCTGTAGTTTAGCGTGTTTGCGGGATAGTAGTACTATGCTGGGTGACCTTCCGGGAAGACCTCGGGTTGCACTTCTCAAATTTTATTTCATAAAAAGTTTTTTTTAGTTAAAGTTTCCAAATGTGGTGTAACTAATTAGTTTTTGCGTTTTGCGAAATAAATAATTTCAAACATTATTTGGTCGAATTTGCATTCAAATTCGAGGTGAAAGTGGGATAAAGGACAGCCTTTACAGAAATAGATTACGTAACAGTTGACGGGTGTGACAATACCAGCAGTAATGCATAGGATCCCTTCAGAACTCTATAGTTTAGCGTGCTTGCGGGAAAGTAGTACTATGATGGGTGACCTTCTGGGAAGTCCTCGTTTTGCACCTTTCTAATTTTAGTACATATAAAGTTTTTTTTAATTATATTTTCTAAACGTGGTGTAACTAATTAGTTATTTGCATTTTTCGAAATAAATAATTTCAACCGTTATTATGTCTAATTTGCATTCATATTCGAGGCGCAAGTGCGATAAGGGGCAGCCTTTATATAAATAGATTGCGCAAGAGTTGACGGGCACGATCATACCAGCGCTAATGCACCGGATCCCATTAGAACTCCGCAGTTAAGTGTGCTTGGGCGAGGTTAGTACTAGGTTGGGAGACCTCCAGGGAAGTCCTCGTGTTGCACCCCTCCCGTTTTATTTCATATAAAGTTGCTTTTTGTTGCATTTTCTACATGTGGTGTAACTAATTACTTATTTTCATTTTGCGAAATAAATAATTTAAAATATGATTTGGCCGAATTTGCGCGAGAGTAGCTAATCGTGCTTGAACGATAGTAGTACTTGGATTGGTAACCTCCTGGGAAGTCCTCGTGTTGCACCCCTCCCATTTTACTTCATATAATGTTTTCTTTAGTAGAATTTTCTAAACGTGGTGTAACTAATTACTCAATTGCATTTTGCGAAATAAATAATTTGAAACATTATTTGGTTGAATTTGCATTCATATTTGAGGTGCAAGTGCAATAGGGGGCAGCCTTTATATAAATAGATTACGTAAGATTTGACGGGTGTGATCATACCAGTAGTAATGCACAAGATCCCATCAGAGCTCCGTAGTTAAGCGTGCTTGTGGGATTGTAGTACTATGATGGGTGACCTTCTCGGAAGACCTAGGGTTGCACCTCTCAAATCTTATTTCATAAAAAGTTTGTTTTATTTAAAGTTTCTAAATATGGTGTAACTAATTAGTTATTTGCGTTATGCGAACTAAATAATTTCAAACGTTATTTGGTCGAATTTGCATTCAAGTTCGAGGCGAAAGTTCGATAGGGGGCAGCTTTTATATAAATAGATTGCGTAAGAGTTGCCGGGTGTGACAATACCAGCAGTAATGCATAAGATCCCATCAGAACTCTGTAGTTTAGCGTGTTTGCGGGATAGTAGTACTATGATGGGTGACCTTCCGGGAAGACCTCGGGTTGCACCTCTCAAATTTTATTTCATAAAAAGTTTTTTTTCGTTAAAGTTTCTAAATGTGGTGTAACTAATTAGTTATTTGCGTTATGCGAACTAAATAATTTCAAACGTTATTTTGTTGAATTTGCATTCAAGTTCGAGGCGAAAGTTAGATAGAGGGCAGCTTTTATATAAATAGATTGCGTAAGAGTTGCCGGGTGTGACAATACCAGCAGTAATGCATAAGATCCCATCAGAACTCTGTAGTTTAGCGTGTTTGCGGGATAGTAGTACTATGCTGGGTGACCTTCCGGGAAGACCTCGGGTTGCACTTCTCAAATTTTATTTCATAAAAAGTTTTTTTTAGTTAAAGTTTCCAAATGTGGTGTAACTAATTAGTTTTTGCGTTTTGCGAAATAAATAATTTCAAACATTATTTGGTCGAATTTGCATTCAAATTCGAGGTGAAAGTGGGATAAAGGACAGCCTTTACAGAAATAGATTGCGTAACAGTTGACGGGTGTGACAATACCAGCAGTAATGCATAGGATCCCTTCAGAACTCTATAGTTTAGCGTGCTTGCGGGAAAGTAGTACTATGATGGGTGACCTTCTGGGAAGTCCTCGTTTTGCACCTTTCTAATTTTACTACATATAAAGTTTTTTTTTAATTATATTTTCTAAACGTGGTGTAACTAATTAGTTATTTGCATTTTTCGAAATAAATAATTTCAACCGTTATTATGTCTAATTTGCATTCATATTCGAGGCGCAAGTGCGATAAGGGGCAGCCTTTATATAAATAGATTGCGCAAGAGTTGACGGGCACGATCATACCAGCGCTAATGCACCGGATCCCATTAGAACTCCGCAGTTAAGTGTGCTTGGGCGAGGTTAGTACTAGGTTGGGAGACCTCCAGGGAAGTCCTCGTGTTGCACCCCTCCCGTTTTATTTCATATAAAGTTGATTTTTGTTGCATTTTCTACATGTGGTGTAACTAATTACTTATTTTCATTTTGCGAAATAAATAATTTAAAATATGATTTGGCCGAATTTGCGCGAGAGTAGCTAATCGTGCTTGAACGATAGTAGTACTTGGATTGGTAACCTCCTGGGAAGTCCTCGTGTTGCACCCCTCCCATTTTACTTCATATAATGTTTTCTTTAGTAGAATTTTCTAAACGTGGTGTAACTAATTACTCAATTGCATTTTGCGAAATAAATAATTTGAAACATTATTTGGTTGAATTTGCATTCATATTTGAGGTGCAAGTGCAATAGGGGGCAGCCTTTATATAAATAGATTACGTAAGATTTGACGGGTGTGATCATACCAGTAGTAATGCACAAGATCCCATCAGAGCTCCGTAGTTAAGCGTGCTTGTGGGATTGTAGTACTATGATGGGTGACCTTCTCGGAAGACCTAGGGTTGCACCTCTCAAATCTTATTTCATAAAAAGTTTGTTTTATTTAAAGTTTCTAAATATGGTGTAACTAATTAGTTATTTGCGTTATGCGAACTAAATAATTTCAAACGTTATTTGGTCGAATTTGCATTCAAGTTCGAGGCGAAAGTTCGATAGGGGGCAGCTTTTATATAAATAGATTGCGTAAGAGTTGCCGGGTGTGACAATACCAGCAGTAATGCATAAGATCCCATCAGAACTCTGTAGTTTAGCGTGTTTGCGGGATAGTAGTACTATGATGGGTGACCTTCCGGGAAGACCTCGGGTTGCACCTCTCAAATTTTATTTCATAAAAAGTTTTTTTTTAGTTAAAGTTTCCAAATGTGGTGTAACTAATTAGTTTTTGCGTTTTCCGAAATAAATAATTTCAAACATTATTTGGTCGAATTTGCATTCAAATTCGAGGTGAAAGTGTGATAGCGGACAGCCTTTATAGAAATAGATTGCGTAACAGTTGACGGGTGTGACAATACCTGCAGTAATGCATAGGATCCCTTCAGAACTCTGTAGTTTAGCGTGCTTGCGGGAAAGTAGTACTATGATGGGTGACCTTCTGGGAAGTCCTCGTTTTGCACCTTTCTAATTTTATTACATATAAAGTTTTTTTTAATTATATTTTCTAAACGTGGTGTAACTAATTAGTTATTTGCATTTTTCGAAATAAATAATTTCAACCGTTATTATGACTAATTTGCATTCATATTCGAGGCGCAAGTGCGATAAGGGGCAGCCTGTATATAAATAGATTGCGCAAGATTTGACGGGAACGATCATACCAGCGCTAATACACCGGATCCCATTAGAACTCCGCCGTTAAGTGTGCTTGGGCGAGGTTAGTACTAGGTTGGGAGACCTCCAGGGAAGTCCTCGTGTTGCACCCCTCCCGTTTTATTTCATATAAAGTTGTTTTTTTTGCATTTTCTACATGTGGTGTAACTAATTACTTATTTTCATTTTGCGAAATAAATAATTTAAAATATGATTTGGCCGAAATTGCGCGAGAGTAGCTAATCGTGCTCGGACGAGAGTAGTACTTGTATTGGTGACCTCCTGGGAAGTCCTCGTGTTGCACCCCTTCCATTTTACTTCATATAATGTTTTTTTTAGTAGAATTTTCAAAACGTGGTGTAACTAATTACTCATTTGCATTTTGCGAAATAAATAATTTGAAACATTATTTGGTTGAATTTGCATTCAAATTTGAGGTGCAAGTGCAATAGGGGGCAGCCTTTATATAAATAGATTGCGTAAGATTTGACAGGTGTGATCATACCAGTAGTAATGCACAAGATCCCATCAGAGCTCCGTAGTTAAGCGTGCTTGTGGGATTGTAGTACTATGATGGGTGACCTTCTCGGAAGACCTAGGGTTGCACCTCTCAAATCTTATTTCATAAAAAGTTTTTTTTATTTAAAGTTTCTAAATGTGGTGTAACTAATTAGTTATTTGCGTTATGCGAACTAAATAATTTCAAACGTTATTTGGTCGAATTTGCATTCAAGTTCGAGGCGAAAGTTCGATAGAGGGCAGCTTTTATATAAATAGATTGCGTAAGAGTTGCCGGGTGTGACAATACCAATAGTAATGCATAAGATCCCATCAGAACTCTGTAGTTTAGCGTGTTTGCGGGATAGTAGTACTATGATGGGTGACCTTCCGGGAAGACCTCGGGTTGCACCTCTCAAATTTTATTTCATAAAAAGTTTTTTTTTAGTTAAAGTTTCCAAATGTGGTGTAACTAATTAGTTTTTGCGTTTTGCGAAATAAATAATTTGAAACATTATTTGGTCGAATTTTCATTCAAATTCGAGGTGAAAGTGTGATAAGGGACAGCCTTTATAGAAATAGATTGCGTAACAGTTGACGGGTGTGACAATACCAGCAGTAATGCATAGGATCCCTTCAGAACTCGGTAGTTTAGCGTGCTTGCGGAAAAGTAGTACTATGATGGGTGACCTTCTGGGAAGTCCTCGTTTTGCAACTTTCTAATTTTATTTCATATAAAGTTTTTTTAATTATATTTTCTAAACGTGGTGTAACTAATTAGTTATTTGCATTTTTCGAAATAAATAATTTCAAACGTTATTATGTCTAATTTGCATTCATATTCGAGGCGCAAGTGCGATAAGGGGCAGCCTTTATATAAATAGATTGCGCTAGAGTTGACGGGCACGATCATACCAGCGTTAATGCACCGGATCCCATTAGAACTCCGCAGTTAAGTGTGCTTGGGCGAGGTTAGTACTAGGTTGGGAGACCTCCAGGGAAGTCCTCGTGTTGCACCCCTCCCGTTTTATTTTATAGAAAGTTGTTTTTCGTTGCATTTTCTACATGTGGTGTAACTAATTACTTATTTTCATTTTGCGAAATAAATAATTTAAAATATGATTTGGCCGAATTTGCGCGAGAGTAGCTCAGCGTGCTTGGACGAGAGTAGTACTTGGATTGGTAACCTCTTGGGAAGTCCTCGTGTTACACCCCTCCCATTTTACTTCATATAATGTTTTTTTTAGTAGAATTTTCTAAACGTGGTGTAACTAATTACTTATTTGCATTTTGCGAAATAAATAATTTGAAACATTATTTGGTTGAATTTCCATTCAAATTTGAGGTGCAAGTGCAATAGGGGGCAGCCTTTATATATATAGATTGCGTAAGATTTGACAGATGTGATCATACTAGTAGTAATGCACAAGATCCCATCGAACCTCTGTAGTTAAGCGTGCTTGTGGGATAATAGTACTATGATGGGTGACCTTCTGGGAAGACCTCGGGTTGCACCACTCAAATTTTACTTCATAAAAAGTTTTTTTTAGTTAAAGTTTCTAAATGTGGTGTAACTAATTAGTTATTTGCGTTATGCGAAATAAATAATTTGAAACGTTATTTGGTCGAATTTGCATTCAAGTTCGAGGGGAAAGTTCGATAGGGGGCAACTTTTATATAAATAGATTGCGTAAGAGTTGCCGGGTGTGACAATACCAGCAGTAATTCATAAGATCCCATCAGAACTCTGTAGTTTAGCGTGTTTGCGGGATAGTAGTACTATGATGGGTGACCTTCCGGGAAGACCTCGGGTTGCACCTCTCAAATTTTATTTCATAAAAAGTTTTTTTTAGTTAAAGTTTCCAAATGTGGTGTAACTAATTAGTTTTTGCGTTTTGCGAAATAAATAATTTCAAACATTATTTGGTCGAATTTGCATTCAAATTCGAGGTGAAAGTGTGATAAGGGACAGCCTTTATAGAAATAGATTGCGTAACAGTTGACGGGTGTGACAATACCAGCAGTAATGCATAGGATCCCTTCAGAACTCGGTAGTTTAGCGTGCTTGCGGAAAAGTAGTACTATGATGGGTGACCTTCTGGGAAGTCCTCGTTTTGCACCTTTCTAATTTTATTTCATATAAAGTTTTTTTTAATTATATTTTCTAAACGTGGTGTAACTAATTAGTTATTTGCGTTTTTCGAAATAAATAATTTCAAACGTTATTATGTCTAATTTGCATTCATATTCGAGGCGCAAGTGCGATAAGGGGCAGCCTTTATATAAATAGATTGCGCTAGAGTTGACGGGCACGATCATACCAGCGCTAATGCACCGGATCCCATTAGAACTCCGCAGTTAAGTGTGCTTGGGCGAGGTTAGTACTAGGTTGGGAGACCTCCAGGGAAGTCCTCGTGTTGCACCCCTCCCGTTTTATTTCATATAAAGTTGATTTTTGTTGCATTTTCTACATGTGGTGTAACTAATTACTTATTTTCATTTTGCGAAATAAATAATTTAAAATATGATTTGGCCGAATTTGCGCGAGAGTAGCTAATCGTGCTTGGACGAGAGTAGTACTTGGATTGGTGACCTCCTGGGAAGTCCTCGTGTTGCACCCCTCCCATTTTACTTCATATAATGTTTTTTTAGTAGAATTTTCTAAACGTGGTGTAACTAATTACTTATTTGCATTTTGCGAAATAAATAATTTGAAACATTATTTGGTTGAATTTGAATTCAAATTTGAGGTGCAAGTGCAATAGGGGGCAGCCTTTATATATATAGATTGCGTAAGATTTGACAGGTGTGATCATACCAGTAGTAATGCACAAGATCCCATCAAACCTCCGTAGTTAAGCGTGCTTGTGGGATAGTAGTACTATGATGGGTGACCTTCTGGGAAAACCTCGGGTTGCACCTCTCAAATTTTATTTCATAAAAAGTTTTTTTTAGTTAAAGTTTCTAAATGTGGTGTAACTAATTAGTTATTTGCGTTATGCGAAATAAATAATTTCAAACGTTATTTTGTCGAATTTGCATTCAAGTTCGAGGCGAAAGTTCGATAGGGGACAGTTTTTATATAAATAGATTGCGTAAGAGATGCCGGGTGTGATAATACCAGCAGTAATGCATAAGATCCCATCAGAACTCTGTAGTTTAGCGTGTTTGCGGGATAGTAGTACTATGATGGGTGACCTTCCGGGAAGACCTCGGGTTGCACCTCTCAAATTTTATTTCATAAAAAGTTTTTATTAGTTAAAGTTTCCAAATGTGGTGTAACTAATTAGTTTTTGCGTTTTGCGAAATAAATAATTTCAAACATTATTTGGTCGAATTTGCATTCAAATTCGAGGTGAAAGTGTGATAAGGGACAGCCTTTATAGAAATAGATTGCGTAACAGTTGACGGGTGTGACAATACCAGCAGTAATGCATAGGATCCCTTCAGAACTCTGTAGTTTAGCGTGCTTGCGGGAAAGTAGTACTATGATGGGTGACCTTCTGGGAAGTCCTCGTTTTGCACCTTTCTAATTTTATTTCATATAAAGTTTTTTTTAATTATATTTTCTAAACGCGGTGTAACTAATTAGTTATTTGCGCTTTTCGAAATAAGTAATTCCAAACATTATTTGGTCTAATTTGCATTCATATTCGAGGCGCAAGTGCGATAAGGGGCAGCCTTTATATAAATAGATTGCGCAAGAGTTGACGGGCACGATCATACCAGCGCTAATGCACCGGATCCCATCAGAACTCCGCAGTTAAGTGTGCTTGGGCGAGATTAGTACTAAGTTGGGAGACCTCCAGGGAAGTCCTCGTGTTGCACCCCTCCCGTTTTATTTCATATAAAGTTGTCTTTTTTTTTGCATTTTCTACATGTGGTGTAACTAATTACTTATTTTCATTTTGCGAAATAAATAATTCAAAATATGATTTGGCCGAATTTGCGCGAGAGTAGCTCAGCGTGCTTGGACGAGAGTAGTACTTGGATTGGTGACCTCCTGGGAAGTCCTCGTGTTGCACCCCTCCCACTTTACTTCATATAATGTTTTTTAGTAGAATTTTCTAAACGTGGTGTAACTAATTACTTATTTGCATTTTGCGAAATAAATAATTTGACACATTATTTGGTTGAATTTGCATTCAAATTTGAGGTGCAAGTGCAATAGGGGGCAGCCTTTATATATATAGATTGCGTAAGATTTGACAGGTGTGATCATACCAGTAGTAATGCACAAGATCCCATCAAACCTCCGTAGTTAAGCGTGCTTGTGGGATAGTAGTACTATGATGGGTGACCTTCTGGGAAGACCTCGGGTTGCACCTCTCAAATTTTATTTCATAAAAAGTTTTTTTTTAGTTAAAGTTTCTAAATGTGGTGTAACTAATTAGTTATTTGCGTTATGCGAAATAAATAATTTCAAACGTTATTTGGTCGAATTTGCCTTCAAGTTCGAGGCGAAAGTTCGATAGGGGACAGCTTTTATATAAATAGATTGCGTACGAGTTGCCGGGTGTGACCAAAGCAGCAGTAATGCATAAGATCCCATCAGAACTCTGTAGTTTAGCGTGTTTGCGGGATAGTAGTACTATGATGGGTGACCTTCCGGGAAGACCTCGGGTTGCACCTCTCAAATTTTATTTCATAAAAAGTTTTTTTTTAGTTAAAGTTTCCAAATGTGGTGTAACTAATTAGTTTTTGCGTTTTGCGAAATAAATAATTTCAAACATTATTTGGTCGAATTTGCATTCAAATTCGAGGTGAAAGTGTGATAAGGGACAGCCTTTATAGAAATAGATTGCGTAACAGTTGACGGGTGTGACAATACCAGCAGTAATGCATAGGATCCCTTCAGAACTCTGTAGTTTAGCGTGCTTGCGGGAAAGTAGTACTACGATGGGTGACCTTCTGGGAAGTCCTCGTTTTGCACCTTTCTAATTTTATTTCATATAAAGTTTTTTTTAATTATATTTTCTAAACGTGGTGTAACTAATTAGTTATTTGCGCTTTTCGAAATAAGTAATTCCAAACATTATTTGGTCTAATTTGCATTCATATTCGAGGCGCAAGTGCGATAAGGGGCAGCCTTTATATAAATAGATTGCGCAAGAGTTGACGGGCACGATCATACCAGCGCTAATGCACCGGATCCCATCAGAACTCCGCAGTTAAGTGTGCTTGGGCGAGATTAGTACTAGGTTGGGAGACCTCCAGGGAAGTCCTCGTGTTGCACCCCTCCCGTTTTATTTCATATAAAGTTGTCTTTTTTTTTGCATTTTCTACATGTGGTGTAACTAATTACAGATTTTCATTTTGCGAAATAAATAATTCAAAATATGATTTGGCCGTATTTGCGCGAGAGTAGCTCAGCGTGCTTGGACGAGAGTAGTACTTAGATTGGTGACCTCCTGGGAAGTCCTCGTGTTGCACCCCTCCCACTTTACTTCATATAATGTTTTTTTAGTAGAATTTTCTAAACGTGGTGTAACTAATTACTTATTTGCATTTTGCGAAATAAATAATTTGACAAATTATTTGGTTGAATTTGCATTCAAATTTGAGGTGCAAGTGCAATAGGGGGCAGCCTTTATATATATAGATTGCGTAAGATTTGACAGGTGTGATCATACCAGTAGTAATGCACAAGATCCCATCAAACCTCCGTAGTTAAGCGTGCTTGTGGGATAGTAGTACTATGATGGGTGACCTTCTGGGAAGACCTCGGGTTGCACCTCTCAAATTTTATTTCATAAAAAGTTTTTTTTTAGTTAAAGTTTCTAAATGTGGTGTAACTAATTAGTTATTTGCGTTATGCGAAATAAATAATTTCAAACATTATTTGGTCGAATTTGCATTCAAATTCGAGGTGAAAGTGTGATAAGGGACAGCCTTTATAGAAATAGATTGCGTAACAGTTAAGTGTGCTTGGGCGAGGTTAGTACTAGGTTGGGAGACCTCCAGGGAAGTCCTCGTGTTGCACCCCTCCTGTTTTATTTCAGATAAAGTTGTTTTTCGTTGCATTTTCTACATGTGGTGTAACTAATTACTTATTTTCATTTTGCGAAATAAATAATTTAAAATATGATTTGGCTGAATTTGCGCGAGAGTAGCTCAGCGTGCTTGGACGAGAGTAGTACTTGGATTGGTGACCTCCTGGGAAGTCTTCGCGTTGCAGCCCTCCCATTTTACTTCATATAATGTTTTTTTTAGTAGAATTTTCTAAACGTGGTGTAACTAATTACTTATTTGCATTTTGCGAAATAAATAATTTGAAACATTATTTGGTTGAATTTGCATTCAAATTTGAGGTGCAAGTGCAATAGGGGGCAGCCTTTATATATATAGATTCCGTAAGATTTGACAGGTGTGATCATACCAGTAGTAATGCACAAGATCCCATCAAACCTCCGTAGTTAAGCGTGCTTGTGGGATAGTAGTACTATGATGGGTGACCTTCTGGGAAGACCTCGGGTTGCACCTCTCAAATTTTACTTCATAAAAAGTTTTTTTTAGTTAAAGTTTCTAAATGTGGTGTAACTAATTAGTTATTTGCGTTATGCGAAATAAATAATTTCAAACGTTATTTGGTCGAATTTGCATTCAAGTTCGAGGGGAAAGTTCGATAGGGGGCAGCTTTTATATAAATAGATTGCGTAAGAGTTGCCGGGTGTGACAATACCAGCTGTAATTCATAAGATCCCATCAGAACTCTGTAGTTTAGCGTGTTTGGGCGAGGTTAGTACTAGGTTGGGAGACCTCCAGGGAAGTCCTCGTGTTGCACCCCTCCCGTTTTATTTCATATAAAGTTGTTTTTCGTTGCATTTTCTACATGTGGTGTCACTAATTACTTATTTTCATTTTGCAAAATAAATAATATAAAATATGATTTGGCCGAATTTGCGCGAGAGTAGCTAATCGTGCTTGGACGAGAGTAGTACTTGGATTGGTGACCTCCTGGGAAGTCCTCGTGTTGCACCCCTCCCATTTTACTTCATATAATGTTTTTTTTAGTAGAATTTTCTAAACGTTGTGTAACTAATTACTTATTTGCATTTTGCGAAATAAATAATTTGAAACATTATTTGGTTGAATTTGCATTCAAATTTGAGGTGCAAGTGCAATAGGGGGCAGCCTTTATATATATAGATTGCGTAAGATTTGACAGGTGTGATCATACCAGTAGTAATGCACAAGATCCCATCAAACCTCCGTAGTTAAGCGTGCTTGTGGGATAGTAGTACTATGATGGGTGACCTTCTGGGAAGACCTCGGGTTGCACCTCTCAAATTTTATTTCATAAAAAGTTTTTTTTTAGTTGAAGTTTCTAAATGTGGTGTAACTAATTAGTTATTTGCGTTATGCGAAATAAATAATTTCAAACGTTATTTGGTCGAATTTGCATTCAAGTTCGAGGCGAAAGTTCGATAAGCGGCAGCTTTTATATAAATAGATTGCGTAAAAGTTGCCGGGTGTGACAATACCAGCAGTAATGCATAAGATCCCATCAGAACTCTGTAGTTTAGCGTGTTTGCGGGATAGTAGTACTATGATGGGTGACCTTCCAGGAAGACCTCGGGTTGCACCTCTCAAATTTTATTTCATAAAAAGTTTTTTTAGTTCAAGTTTCCAAATGTGGTGTAACTAATTAGTTTTTGCGTTTTGCGAAATAAATAATTTCAAACATTATTTGGTCGAATTTGCATTCAAATTCGAGGTGAAAGTGTGATAAGGGACAGCCTTTATAGAAATAGATTGCGTAATAGTTGACGGGTGTGACAATACCAGCAGTAATGCATAGGATCCCTTCAGAACTCGGTAGTTTAGCGTGCTTGCGGAAAAGTAGTACTACGATGGGTGACCTTCTGGGAAGTCCTCGTTTTGCACCTTTCTAATTTTATTTCATATAAAGTTTTTTTAATTATATTTTCTAAACGTGGTGTAACTAATTAGTTATTTGCGTTTTTCGAAATAAATAATTTCAAACGTTAATTGGTCTAATTTGCATTCATATTCGAGGCGCAAGTACGATAAGGGGCAGCCTTTATATAAATAGATTGCGCAAGAGTTGACGGGCACGATCATACCAGCGCTAATGCACCGGATCCCATTAGAACTCCGCAGTTAAGTGTGCTTGGGCGAGGTTAGTACTAGGTTGGGAGACCTCCAGGGAAGTCCTCGTGTTGCACCCCTCCCGTTTTATTTCATATAAAGTTGTATTTCGTTGCATATTCTACATGTGGTGTAACTAATTACTTATTTTCATTTTGGGAAATAAATAATATAAAATATGATTTGGCCGAATTTGCGCGAGAGTAGCTAATCGTGCTTGGACGAGAGTAGTACTTGGATTGGTGACCTCCTGGGAAGTCCTCGTGTTGCACCCCTCCCATTTTACTTCATATAATGTTTTTTTAGTAGAATTTTCTAAACGTGGTGTAACTAATTACTTATTTGCATTTTGCGAAATAAATAATTTGAAACATTATTTGGTTGAATTTGCATTCAAATTTGAGGTGCAAGTGCAATAGGGGGCAGCCTTTATATATATAGATTGCGTAATATTTGACAGGTGTGATCATACCAGTAGTAATGCACAAGATCCCATCAAACCTCCGTAGTTAAGCGTGCTTGTGGGATAGTAGTACTATGATGGGTGACCTTCTGGGAAGACCTCGGGTTGCACCTCTCAAATTTTATTTCATAAAAAGTTTTTTTTAGTTAAAGTTTCTAAATCTGGTGTAACTAATTAGTTATTTGCGTTATGCGAAATAAATAATTTCAAACGTTATTTGGTCGAATTTGCATTCAAGTTCGAGGCAAAAGTTCGATAGGGGGCAGCTTCTATATAAATAGATTGCGTAAGAGTTGCCGGGTGTGACAATACCAGCAGTAATGCATAAGATCCCATCAGAACTCTGTAGTTTAGCGTGTTTGCGGGATAGTAGTACTATGATGGGTGACCTTCCGGGAAGACCTCGGGTTGCACCTCTCAAATTTTATTTCATAAAAAGTTTTTTTTAGTTAAAGTTTCCAAATGTGGTGTAACTAATTAGTTTTTGCGTTTTGCGAAATAAATAATTTCAAACATTATTTGGTCGAATTTGCATTCAAATTCGAGTTGAAAGTGTGATAAGGGACAGCCTTTATAGAAATAGATTGCGTAACAGTTGACGGGTGTGACAATACCAGCAGTAATGCATAGGATCCCTTCAGAACTCTGTAGTTTAGCGTGCTTGCGGGAAAGTAGTACTATGATGGGTGACCTTCTGGGAAGTCCTCGTTTTGCACCTTTCTAATTTTATTTCATATAAAGTTTTTTTTAATTATATTTTCTAAACGTGGTGTAACTAATTAGTTATTTACGTTTTTCAAAATAAATAATTTCAACCATTATTATGTCTAATTTGCATTCATATTCGAGGCGCAAGTGCGATAAGGGGCAGCCTTTATATAAATAGATTGTGCAAGAGTTGACGGGCACGATCATACCAGCGCTAATGCACCGGATCCCATCAGAACTCCGCAGTTAAGTGTGCTTGGGCGAGGTTAGTACTAGGTTGGGAGACCTCTAGGGAAGTCCTCGTGTTGCACCCCTCCCGTTTTATTTCATCTAAAGTTGTTTTTTTTTTGCATTTTCTACATGTTGTGTAACTAATTACTTATTTTCATTTTGCGCAATAAATAATTTAAAATATGATTTGGCCGAATTTACGCGAGAGTAGCTCAGCGTGCTTGGGCGAGAGTATTACTTGGATTGGTGACCTCATTGGAAGTCCTCGTGTTGCACCCTTCCCATTTTACTTCATATAATGTTTTTTTTAGTAGAATTTTCTAAACGTGGTGTAACTAATTACTTATTTGCTTTTTGCGAAATAAATAATTTGAAACAATATTTGGTTGAATTTGCATTCAAATTTGAGGTGCAAGTGCAATAGGGGGCAGCCTTTATATATATAGATTGCGTAAGATTTGACAGGTGTGATCATACCAGTAGTAATGCACAAGATCCCATCCAACCTCCGTAGTTAAGCGTGCTTGTGGGATAGTAGTACTATGATGGGTGACATTCTGGGAAGACCTCGGGTTGCACCTCTCAAATTTTATTTCATAAAAAGTTTTTTTTTAGTTAAAGTTTCTAAATGTGGTGTAACTAATTAGTTATTTGCGTTTTTCGAAAAAATAATTTCAACCGTTATTATGTCTAATTTGCATTCATATTCGAGGCGCAAGTGCGATAAGGGGCAGCCTTTATATAAATAGATTGCGCAAGAGTTGACGGGCACGATCATACCAGCGCTAATGCACCGGATCCCATCAGAACTCCGCAGTTAAGTGTGCTTGGGCGAGGTTAGTACTAGGTTGGGAGACCTCCAGGGAAGTCCTCGTGTTGCACCCCTCCCGTTTTATTTCATCTAAAGTTGTTTTTTTTTTGCATTATCTACATGTTGTGTAACTAATTACTTATTTTCATTTTGCGAAATAAATAGTTTAAAATATGATTTGGCCGACTTTGCGCGAGAGTAGCTAATCGTGCTTGGACGAGAGTAGTACTTGGATTGGTGACCTCCTGGGAAGTCCTCGTGTTGCACCCCTCCCATTTTACTTCATATAATGTTTTTTTAGTAGAATTTTCTAAACGTGGTGTAACTAATTACTTATTTACATTTTGCGAAATAAATAATTTGAAACATTATTTGGTTGAATTTGCATTCAAATTTGAGGCGCAAGTGCAATAGGGGGCAGCCTTTATATTTATAGATTGCGTAAGATTTGACAGCTGTGATCATACCAGTAGTAATGCACAAGATCCCATCAAACCTCCGTAGTTAAGCGTGCTTGTGGGATAGTAGTACTATGATGGGTGACATTCTGGGAAGACCTCGGGTTGCACCTCTCAAATTTTATTTCATAAAAAGTTTTTTTTTAGTTAAAGTTTCTAAATGTGGTGTAACTAATTAGTTATTTCCGTTATACGAAATAAATAATTTAAAACGTTATTTGGTTGAATTTGCATTCAAGTTCGAGGCGAAAGTTCGATAGGGGGCAGCTTTTATATAAATAGATTGCGTAAGAGTTGCCGGGTGTGACAATACCAGCAGTAATGCATAAGATCCCATCAGAACTCTGTAGTTTAGCGTGTTTGCGGGATAGTAGTACTATGATGGGTGACCTTCCGGGAAGACCTCGGGTTGCACCTATCAAATTTTATTTCATAAAAAGTTTTTTTTTAGTTAAAGTTTCCAAATATGGTGTAACTAATTAGTTTTTGCGTTTTGCGAAATCAATAATTTGAAACATTATTTGGTCGAATTTGCATTCAAATTCGAGGTGAAAGTGTGATAAGGGACAGCCTTTATAGAAATAGATTGCGTAACAGTTGACGGGTGTGACAATACCAGCAGTAATGCATAGGATCCCTTCAGAACTCTGTAGTTTAGCGTGCTTGCGGGAAAGTAGTACTATGATGGGTGACCTTCTGGGAAGTCCTCGTTTTGCACCTTTCTAATTTTATTTCATATAAAGTTTTTTTTAATTATATTTTCTAAATGTGGTGTAACTAATTAGTTATTTGCGTTTTTTGAAAAAAATAATTTCAACCGTTATTATGTCTAATTTGCCTTCATATTCGAGGCGCAAGTGCGATAAGGGGCAGCCCTTATATAAATAGATTGTGCAAGAGTTGACGGGCACGATCATACCAGCGCTAATGCACCGGATCCCATTAGAACTCCGCAGTTAAGTGTGCTTGGGCGAGGTTAGTACTAGGTTGGGAGACCTCCAGGGAAGTCCTCATGTTGCACCCCTCCCGTTTTATTTCATATAAAGTTGTTTTTTTTTTTTGCATTTTCTACATGTTGTGTAACTAATTACTTATTTTCATTTTGCGAAATAAATAATTCAAAATATGATTTGGCCAAATTTGCGCGAGAGTAGCTAAGCGTGCTTGGCCGAGAGTAGTACTTGGATTGGTGACCTCCTGGGAAGTCCTCGTGTTGCACCCCTCCCACTTTACTTCATATAATGTTTTTTTAGTAGAATTTTCTAAACGTGGTGTAACTAATTACTTATTTGCATTTTGCGAAATAAATAATTTGAAACGTTATTTGGTTGAATTTGCATTCAAATTTGAGGCGCAAGTGCAATATGGGGCAGCCTTTATATATATAGATTGCGTTAGATTTGACAGGTGTGATCATACCAGTAGTAATGCACAGGATCCCATCAGAACTCCGTAGTTAAGCGTGCTTGTGGGATAGCAGTACTATGATGGGTGACCTTCTGGGAAGACCTCGGGTTGCACCTCTCAAACGTTATTTGGTCGATTTGCATTCAAATTCGAGGCGGAAGTACGATAGGGGGTAGTTTTATATAAATAGATTGCGTAAGAGTTGCCGGGTGTGACAATACCACCAGTAATGCATAAGATCCCATCAGAACTCTGTAGTTTAGCGTGCTTGCGGGATAGTAGTACTATGAAGGGTGACCTTCTGGGAAGTCCTCGTTTTGCATCTTTCTAATTTTATTTCATATAAAGTTTTTTTAATTAAATTTTCTAAACGTGGTGTAACTAATTAGTTATTTGCGTTTTTCGAAATAAATAATTTCAACCGTTATTATGTCTAATTTGCATTCATATTCGAGGCGCAAGTGCGATAAGGGGTAGCCTTTATATAAATAGATTGCGCAAGAGTTGACGCGCACGATCATACCAACGCAAATGCACCGGATCCCATCAGAACTCCGCAGTTAAGTGTGCTTGGGCGAGATTAGTACTAGGTTGGGAGACCTCCAGGGAAGTCCTCGTGTTGCACCCCTCCCGTTTTATTTCATATAAATTTGTTTTTCGTTGCATTTTCTACGTGTGGTGTAACTAATTACTTATTTTCATTTTGCGAAATAAATAATTTAAAATATTATTTGGCCGAATTTGCGCGAGAGTAGCTAAGCGTGCTTCGGCGAGAGTAGTACTTGGATTGGCGACCTCCTGGGAAGTCCTCGTGTTGTACCCCTCCTATTTTACTTCATATAGTGTTTTTTTAGTAGAATTTCTAAACGAGGTGTAACTAATTACTTATTTGCATTTTGCGAAATAAATAATTTGAAACGTTATTTGGTTGAATTTGCATTAAAATTTGAGGCGCAAGTGCAATAGGGGGCAACCTTTATATAAACAGATTGCGTAAGATTTGAAAGGTGTGATCATACCGGTAGTAATGCACAAGATCCCATCAGAACTCCGTTGTTAAGCGTGCTTGTGGATAGTAATACTATGATGGGTGACCTTCCGGGAAGACCTCGGGTTGCACCTCTCGAATTTTATTTTATAAAAGTTTTTTTTAGTTAAAGTTTCTAAATGTGGTGTAACAAATTAGTTATTTGCGTTTGCGAAATAAATAATTTCAAACGTTATTTGGTCGAATTTGCATTCAAATTCGAGGCGAAAGTGTTATGAGCGGCAGCCTTTATATAAAAAGATTGCGTAAGAGTTGACGAGAGTGACAATACCAGCAGTAATGCATAGGATCCCATCAGAACTCTGTAGTTTAGCGTGCTTGCGGGAAAGTAGTACTGGGTTGGGAGACCTTCTGGGAAGTCCTCGTTTTGCACCATTCTAATTTTATTTCCTATAAAGTTTTTTTAATTAAATTTTCTAAACGTGGTGTAACTAATTAGTTATTTGCGTTTTTCGAAAAAATAATTTCAACCGTTATTATGTCGAATATGCATCCATATTCGAGGCGCAAGTGCGATAAGGGGTAGCCTTTATATAAATAGATTGCACAAGAGTTGACGGGCACAATCATACCAGCGCTAATGCACCGGATCCCATCAGAACTCCGTAGTTAAGTGTGCTTGGGCGAGGTTAGTACTAGGTTGGGAGACCTCCAGGGAAGTCCTCGTGTTGCACCCCTCCTATTTTATTTCATATAAAGTTGTTTTTCGTTGCATTTTCTACATGTGGTGTAACTAATTACTTATTTTCATTTTGCGCAATAAATAATTTAAAATATTATTTGGTCGAATTTGCGCGAGAGTAGCTAAGCGTGCTTGGGCGAGAGTAGTACTATGATTAGTGACCTCCTGGGAAGTCCTCGTGTTGCCCCCTCCCATTTTACTTCATATAATGTTTTTTAGTAGAATTTTCTATACGTGGTGTAACTAGTTACTTATTTGCATTTTGCGAAATAAATAATTTGAAACGTTATTTGGTTGAATTTGCATTCAAATTTGAGGCGCAAGTGCAATAGGGGGCAGCCTTTATATATATAGATTGCGTAAGTTTGACAGGTGTGATCATAGCAGTAGTAATGCACAGTATCCCATCAGAACTCCGTAGTTAAGCGTGCTTGTGGGATAGCAGTACTATGATGGGTGACCTTCTGGGAAGACCTCGGGTTGCACCTCTCAAACGTTATTTGGTCGATTTGCATTCAAATTCGAGGCGCAAGTGCGATAAGGGGTAGCCTTTATATAAATAGATTGCGCAAGAGTTGACGGGCACAATCATACCAGCGCTAATGCACCGGATCCCATCAGAACTCCGTAGTTAAGTGTGCTTGGGCGAGGTTAGTACTAGGTTGGGAGACCTCCAGGGAAGTCCTCGTGTTGCACCCCTCCTATTTTATTTCATATAAAGTTGTTTTTCGTTGCATTTTCTACATGTGGTGTAACTAATTACTTATTTTCATTTTGCGCAATAAATAATTTAAAATATTATTTGGTCGAATTTGCGCGAGAGTAGCTAAGCGTGCTTGGGCGAGAGTAGTACTATGATTAGTGACCTCCTGGGAAGTCCTCGTGTTGCCCCTCCCATTTTACTTCATATAATGTTTTTTAGTAGAATTTTCTATACGTGGTGTAACTAGTTACTTATTTGCATTTTGCGAAATAAATAATTTGAAACGTTATTTGGTTGAATTTGCATTCAAATTTGAGGCGCAAGTGCAATAGGGGGCAGCCTTTATATAAATAGATTGCGTAAGATTTGACAGGTGTGATCATACCAGTAGTAAAGCACAAGATCCCATCAGAACTCCGTACTGAAGCGTGCTTGCGGGATAGCAGTACTATGATGGGTGACCTTCCGGGAGAACCTCGTGTTGCACCTATCAAATTTTATTTCATATAAAGTTTTATTTTAATTAAATTTTCTAAACGTGGTGTAACTAATTAGTTATTTGTATTTTTCGAAATAAATAATTTCAACCGTTATTGTGTCGAATATGCATTCATATTCGAGGCACAAGTGTGATAAGGGGCAACCTTTATATAAATAGATTGCGCAAGAGTTGACGGGCACGATCATACCAACGCTAATGCACCGGATCCCATCAGAACTCCGCAGTTAAGTTTTCTTGGGCGAGGTTAGTACTAGGTTGGGAGTCCTCCAAGGAAGTCCTCGTGTTGCACCCCTCCCGTATTATTTCATATAAAGTTGTTTTTCGTTGCATTTTCTACATGTGGTGTAACTAATTACTTATTTTCATTTTGCAAAATAAATAATTTAAAATATTATTTGGCCGAATTTGCGCGAGAGTAGCTAAGAGTGCTTGGGCGAGAGTAGTACTATGATTAGTGACCTCCTGGGAAGTCCTCGTGTTGCACCCCTCCCATTTTACTTCATATAATGTTTTTTTAGTAGAATTTTCTAAACGTGGTGTAACTAATTACTTATTTGCATTTTGCGAAATAAATAATTTGAAACATTATTTGGTTGAATTTGCATTCAAATTTGAGGCGTATGTGCAATAGGGGGCAGCCTTTATATAAATAGATTGCGTAAGATTTGGCAGGTGTGATCATACCAGAAGTAATGCACAAGATCCCATCAGAACACCGTAGTTAAGCGTGCTTGTTGGATAGTAGTACTATGATTGGTGACCTTCCGGGAAAACCTCGGGTTGCACCTATCAAATTTTCTTTCATATAAAGTTTTTTTTAATTAAATTTTCTAAAAGTTGTGTAACTAATTAGTTATTTGGGTTTTTCGAAACAAATAATTTCAACTGTTATTATGTTGAATATGCTTTCATATTCGAGGCGTAAGTTTGATAAGGGGCAGCCTTTATATAAATAGATTGCGCAAGAGTTGACGGGCACGATCATACCAATGCTAATGCACCGGATCCCATCAGAACTCCGCAGTTAAGTTTTCTTGGGCGAGGTTAGTACTGGGTTGGGAGACCTCCAGGGAAGTCCTCCTGTTGCACCCCTCCCGCTTTATTTCATATAAAGTTGTTTTTCGTTGCATTTTCTACATGTGGTGTAACTAATTACTTATTTTCATTTTGCGAAATAAATAATTTAAAATATCATTTGGCCGAATTTGCGCGAGAGTAGCTAAGGTTTCTTCGCCGAGAGTAGTACTTGGATTGGTGACCTCCTGGGAAGTCCTCGTGTTGGACCCCTCCCATTTTACTTCCTATAATGTTTTTTTTAGTAGAATTTTCTAAACGTGGTGTAACTAATTACTTATTTGCATTTTGCGAAATAAATAATTTGAAACGTTATTTGGTTGAATTTGCATTCAAATTTGAGGCGCAAGTGCAATAGGGGGCAGCCTTTATATAAATAGATTGCGTAAGATTTGACAGGTGTGATCATACCAGTAGTAAAGCACAAGATCCCATCAGAACTCCGTAGTTAAGCGTGCTTGCGGGATAGCAGTCCTATGATGGGTGACCTTTCGGGAGAACCTCGGGTTGCACCTATCAAATTTTATTTCATATAAAGTTTTATTTTAATTAAATTTTCTAAACGTGGTGTAACTAATTAGTTATTTGTATTTTTCGAAATAAATAATTTCAATCGTTATTATGTCGAATATGCATTCATATTCGAGGCACAAGTGTGATAAGGGGCAACCTTTATATAAATAGATTGCGCAAGAGTTGACGGGCACGATCATACCAACGCTAATGCACCGGATCCCATCAGAACTCCGCAGTTAAGTTTTCTTGGGCGAGGTTAGTACTGGGTTGGGAGTCCTCCAAGGAAGTCCTGGTGTTGCACCCCTCCCGTTTTATTTCATATAAATTTGTTTTTCGTTGCATTTTCTACATGTGGTGTAACTAATTACTTATTTTCATTTTGCGAAATAAATAATTTAAAATATTATTTGGCCGAATTTGCGCGAGAGTAGCTAAGAGTGCTTGGGCGAGAGTAGTACTACGATTAGTGACCTCCTGGGAAGTCCTCGTGTTGCACCCCTCCCATTTTACTTCATATAATGTTTTTTTAGTAGAATTTTCTAAACGTGGTGTAACTAATTACTTATTTGCATTTTGCGAAATAAATAATTTGAAACATTATTTGGTTGAATTTGCATTCAAATTTGAGGCGTATGTGCAATAGGGGGTAGCCTTTATATAAATAGATTGCGTAAGATTTGACAGGTGTGATCATACCAGAAGTAATGCACAAGATCCCATCAGAACTCCGTAGTTAAGAGTGCTTGTGGGATAGCAGTACTATGATGGGTGACCTTCCGGAAAACCTCGGGTTGCACCTCACCAATTTTATTTCATAAAAAGTTTTTTTTTAGTTAAAGTTTCTAAATGTGGTGCAACTAATTAGTTATTTGCGTTTTGCGAAATAAATAATTTCAAACGTTATTTGGTTGAATTTGCATTCAAATTCGAGGCGAAAGTGTGATAAGGGGCAGCCTTTATATAAATAGATTGCGCAAGAGTTGACTGGCACGATCATACCAGCGCTAATGCACCGGATCCCATCAGTACTCCGCAGTTAAGTTTTCTTGGGCGAGGTTAGTACTGGGTTGGGAGACCTCCAGGGAAATCCTCGTGTTGCACCCCTCCCGTTTTATTTCATATAAAGTTGTTTTTTGTTCATTTTCTACATGTGGTGTAACTAATTACTTATTTTCATTTTACGAAATAAATAATTTAAAATGTTATTTGGCCGAATTTGCGCGAGAGTAGCTAAGCGTGCTTGGGCGAGAGTAGTGCTTGGATTGGTGACCTCCTGGGAAGTCCTCGTGTTGCACCCCTCCCATTTTACTTCATATAATGTTTTTTTTAGTATAATTTTCTAAACGTGGAGTAACTAATTACTTATTTGCATTTTGCGAAATAAATAATTTGAAACGTTATTTGGTTGAATTTGCATTCAAATTTAAGGCGCAAGTGCAATAGGGGGCAGCCTTTATATAAATATATTGCGTAAGATTTGACAGGTGTGATCATACCAGTAGTAATGCACAGGATCCCATCAGAACTCCGTAGTTAAGCGTGCTTGTGGGATAGCAGTACTATGATGGGTGACCTTCTGGGAAGACCTCGGGTTGCACCTCTCAAACGTTATTTGGTCGATTTGCATTCAAATTCGAGGCGGAAGTACGATAGGGGGCAGTTTTATATAAATAGATTGCGTAAGAGTTGCCGGGTGTGACAATACCACCAGTAATGCATAAGATCCCATCAGAACTCTGTAGTTTAGCGTGCTTGCGGGATAGTAGTACTATGAAGGGTGACCTTCTGGGAAGTCCTCGTTTTGCATCTTTCTAATTTTATTTCATATAAAGTTTTTTTAATTAAATTTTCTAAACGTGGTGTAACTAATTAGTTATTTGCGTTTTTCGAAATAAATAATTTCAACCGTTATTATGTCTAATTTGCATTCATATTCGAGGCGCAAGTGCGATAAGGGGTAGCCTTTATATAAATAGATTGCGCAAGAGTTGACGCGCACGATCATACCAACGCAAATGCACCGGATCCCATCAGAACTCCGCAGTTAAGTGTGCTTGGGCGAGATTAGTACTAGGTTGGGAGACCTCCAGGGAAGTCCTCGTGTTGCACCCCTCCCGTTTTATTTCATATAAATTTGTTTTTCGTTGCATTTTCTACGTGTGGTGTAACTAATTACTTATTTTCATTTTGCGAAATAAATAATTTAAATATTATTTGGCCGAATTTGCGCGAGAGTAGCTAAGCGTGCTTCGGCGAGAGTAGTACTTGGATTGGCGACCTCCTGGGAAGTCCTCGTGTTGTACCCCTCCTATTTTACTTCATATAGTGTTTTTTTAGTAGAATTTTCTAAACGAGGTGTAACTAATTACTTATTTGCATTTTGCGAAATAAATAATTTGAAACGTTATTTGGTTGAATTTGCATTAAAATTTGAGGCGCAAGTGCAATAGGGGGCAACCTTTATATAAACAGATTGCGTAAGATTTGAAAGGTGTGATCATACCGGTAGTAATGCACAAGATCCCATCAGAACTCCGTTGTTAAGCGTGCTTGTGGGATAGTAATACTATGATGGGTGACCTTCCGGGAAGACCTCGGGTTGCACCTCTCGAATTTTATTTTATAAAAAGTTTTTTTTTAGTTAAAGTTTCTAAATGTGGTGTAACAAATTAGTTATTTGCGTTTTGCGAAATAAATAATTTCAAACGTTATTTGGTCGAATTTGCATTCAAATTCGAGGCGAAAGTGTTATGAGCGGCAGCCTTTATATAAAAAGATTGCGTAAGAGTTGACGAGAGTGACAATACCAGCAGTAATGCATAGGATCCCATCAGAACTCTGTAGTTTAGCGTGCTTGCGGGAAAGTAGTACTGGGTTGGGAGACCTTCTGGGAAGTCCTCGTTTTGCACCATTCTAATTTTATTTCCTATAAAGTTTTTTTTAATTAAATTTTCTAAACGTGGTGTAACTAATTAGTTATTTGCGTTTTTCGAAAAAATAATTTCAACCGTTATTATGTCGAATATGCATCCATATTCGAGGCGCAAGTGCGATAAGGGGTAGCCTTTATATAAATAGATTGCACAAGAGTTGACGGGCACAATCATACCAGCGCTAATGCACCGGATCCCATCAGAACTCCGTAGTTAAGTGTGCTTGGGCGAGGTTAGTACTAGGTTGGGAGACCTCCAGGGAAGTCCTCGTGTTGCACCCCTCCTATTTTATTTCATATAAAGTTGTTTTTCGTTGCATTTTCTACATGTGGTGTAACTAATTACTTATTTTCATTTTGCGCAATAAATAATTTAAAATATTATTTGGTCGAATTTGCGCGAGAGTAGCTAAGCGTGCTTGGGCGAGAGTAGTACTATGATTAGTGACCTCCTGGGAAGTCCTCGTGTTGCCCCCTCCCATTTTACTTCATATAATGTTTTTTAGTAGAATTTTCTATACGTGGTGTAACTAGTTACTTATTTGCATTTTGCGAAATAAATAATTTGAAACGTTATTTGGTTGAATTTGCATTCAAATTTGAGGCGCAAGTGCAATAGGGGGCAGCCTTTATATATATAGATTGCGTAAGTTTTGACAGGTGTGATCATAGCAGTAGTAATGCACAGTATCCCATCAGAACTCCGTAGTTAAGCGTGCTTGTGGGATAGCAGTACTATGATGGGTGACCTTCTGGGAAGACCTCGGGTTGCACCTCTCAAACGTTATTTGGTCGATTTGCATTCAAATTCGAGGCGCAAGTGCGATAAGGGGTAGCCTTTATATAAATAGATTGCGCAAGAGTTGACGGGCACAATCATACCAGCGCTAATGCACCGGATCCCATCAGAACTTCGTAGTTAAGTGTGCTTGGGCGAGGTTAGTACTAGGTTGGGAGACCTCCAGGGAAGTCCTCGTGTTGCACCCCTCCTATTTTATTTCATATAAAGTTGTTTTTCGTTGCATTTTCTACATGTGGTGTAACTAATTACTTATTTTCATTTTGCGCAATAAATAATTTAAAATATTATTTGGTCGAATTTGCGCGAGAGTAGCTAAGCGTGCTTGGGCGAGAGTAGTACTATGATTAGTGACCTCCTGGGAAGTCCTCGTGTTGCCCCCTCCCATTTTACTTCATATAATGTTTTTTAGTAGAATTTTCTATACGTGGTGTAACTAGTTACTTATTTGCATTTTGCGAAATAAATAATTTGAAACGTTATTTGGTTGAATTTGCATTCAAATTTGAGGCGCAAGTGCAATAGGGGGCAGCCTTTATATAAATAGATTGCGTAAGATTTGACAGGTGTGATCATACCAGTAGTAAAGCACAAGATCCCATCAGAACTCCGTACTGAAGCGTGCTTGCGGGATAGCAGTACTATGATGGGTGACCTTCCGGGAGAACCTCGTGTTGCACCTATCAAATTTTATTTCATATAAAGTTTTATTTTAATTAAATTTTCTAAACGTGGTGTAACTAATTAGTTATTTGTATTTTTCGAAATAAATAATTTCAACCGTTATTGTGTCGAATATGCATTCATATTCGAGGCACAAGTGTGATAAGGGGCAACCTTTATATAAATAGATTGCGCAAGAGTTGACGGGCACGATCATACCAACGCTAATGCACCGGATCCCATCAGAACTCCGCAGTTAAGTTTTCTTGGGCGAGGTTAGTACTAGGTTGGGAGTCCTCCAAGGAAGTCCTCGTGTTGCACCCCTCCCGTATTATTTCATATAAAGTTGTTTTTCGTTGCATTTTCTACATGTGGTGTAACTAATTACTTATTTTCATTTTGCAAAATAAATAATTTAAAATATTATTTGGCCGAATTTGCGCGAGAGTAGCTAAGAGTGCTTGGGCGAGAGTAGTACTATGATTAGTGACCTCCTGGGAAGTCCTCGTGTTGCACCCCTCCCATTTTACTTCATATAATGTTTTTTTAGTAGAATTTTCTAAACGTGGTGTAACTAATTACTTATTTGCATTTTGCGAAATAAATAATTTGAAACATTATTTGGTTGAATTTGCATTCAAATTTGAGGCGTATGTGCAATAGGGGGCAGCCTTTATATAAATAGATTGCGTAAGATTTGGCAGGTGTGATCATACCAGAAGTAATGCACAAGATCCCATCAGAACACCGTAGTTAAGCGTGCTTGTTGGATAGTAGTACTATGATTGGTGACCTTCCGGGAAAACCTCGGGTTGCACCTATCAAATTTTCTTTCATATAAAGTTTTTTTTAATTAAATTTTCTAAAAGTTGTGTAACTAATTAGTTATTTGGGTTTTTCGAAACAAATAATTTCAACTGTTATTATGTTGAATATGCTTTCATATTCGAGGCGTAAGTTTGATAAGGGGCAGCCTTTATATAAATAGATTGCGCAAGAGTTGACGGGCACGATCATACCAACGCTAATGCACCGGATCCCATCAGAACTCCGCAGTTAAGTTTTCTTGGGCGAGGTTAGTACTGGGTTGGGAGACCTCCAGGGAAGTCCTCCTGTTGCACCCCTCCCGCTTTATTTCATATAAAGTTGTTTTTCGTTGCATTTTCTACATGTGGTGTAACTAATTACTTATTTTCATTTTGCGAAATAAATAATTTAAAATATCATTTGGCCGAATTTGCGCGAGAGTAGCTAAGGTTTCTTCGCCGAGAGTAGTACTTGGATTGGTGACCTCCTGGGAAGTCCTCGTGTTGGACCCCTCCCATTTTACTTCCTATAATGTTTTTTTTAGTAGAATTTTCTAAACGTGGTGTAACTAATTACTTATTTGCATTTTGCGAAATAAATAATTTGAAACGTTATTTGGTTGAATTTGCATTCAAATTTGAGGCGCAAGTGCAATAGGGGGCAGCCTTTATATAAATAGATTGCGTAAGATTTGACAGGTGTGATCATACCAGTAGTAAAGCACAAGATTCCATCAGAACTCCGTAGTTAAGCGTGCTTGCGGGATAGCAGTCCTATGATGGGTGACCTTTCGGGAGAACCTCGGGTTGCACCTATCAAATTTTATTTCATATAAAGTTTTATTTTAATTAAATTTTCTAAACGTGGTGTAACTAATTAGTTATTTGTATTTTTCGAAATAAATAATTTCAATCGTTATTATGTCGAATATGCATTCATATTCGAGGCACAAGTGTGATAAGGGGCAACCTTTATATAAATAGATTGCGCAAGAGTTGACGGGCACGATCATACCAACGCTAATGCACCGGATCCCATCAGAACTCCGCAGTTAAGTTTTCTTGGGCGAGGTTAGTACTGGGTTGGGAGTCCTCCAAGGAAGTCCTGGTGTTGCACCCCTCCCGTTTTATTTCATATAAATTTGTTTTTCGTTACATTTTCTACATGTGGTGTAACTAATTACTTATTTTCATTTTGCGAAATAAATAATTTAAAATATTATTTGGCCAAATTTGCGCGAGAGTAGCTAAGAGTGCTTGGGCGAGAGTAGTACTACGATTAGTGACCTCCTGGGAAGTCCTCGTGTTGCACCCCTCCCATTTTACTTCATATAATGTTTTTTTAGTAGAATTTTCTAAACGTGGTGTAACTAATTACTTATTTGCATTTTGCGAAATAAATAATTTGAAACATTATTTGGTTGAATTTGCATTCAAATTTGAGGCGTATGTGCAATAGGGGGTAGCCTTTATATAAATAGATTGCGTAAGATTTGACAGGTGTGATCATACCAGAAGTAATGCACAAGATCCCATCAGAACTCCGTAGTTAAGAGTGCTTGTGGGATAGCAGTACTATGATGGGTGACCTTCCGGAAAACCTCGGGTTGCACCTCACCAATTTTATTTCATAAAAAGTTTTTTTTTAGTTAAAGTTTCTAAATGTGGTGCAACTAATTAGTTATTTGCGTTTTGCGAAATAAATAATTTCAAACGTTATTTGGTTGAATTTGCATTCAAATTCGAGGCGAAAGTGTGATAAGGGGCAGCCTTTATATAAATAGATTGCGCAAGAGTTGACTGGCACGATCATACCAGCGCTAATGCACCGGATCCCATCAGTACTCCGCAGTTAAGTTTTCTTGGGCGAGGTTAGTACTGGGTTGGGAGACCTCCAGGGAAATCCTCGTGTTGCACCCCTCCCGTTTTATTTCATATAAAGTTGTTTTTTGTTCATTTTCTACATGTGGTGTAACTAATTACTTATTTTCATTTTACGAAATAAATAATTTAAAATGTTATTTGGCCGAATTTGCGCGAGAGTAGCTAAGCGTGCTTGGGCGAGAGTAGTGCTTGGATTGGTGACCTCCTGGGAAGTCCTCGTGTTGCACCCCTCCCATTTTACTTCATATAATGTTTTTTTTAGTATAATTTTCTAAACGTGGAGTAACTAATTACTTATTTGCATTTTGCGAAATAAATAATTTGAAACGTTATTTGGTTGAATTTGCATTCAAATTTAAGGCGCAAGTGCAATAGGGGGCAGCCTTTATATAAATATATTGCGTAAGATTTGACAGGTGTGATCATACCAGTTGTAATGCACAAGATCCCATCAGAACTCCGTAGTTAAGCGTGCTTGTAGGATAGTAGTACTATGATGGGTGTCCTTCCTGGAAGACCTCGTTTTGCACCTCTCCAATTTTATTTCATAAAAATTTTGTTTTAGTTAAAGTTTCTAAATGTGGTGTAACTAATTAGTTATTTGCGTTTTGCGAAAAAAATAATTTCAAACGTTATTTGGTCGAATTTGCATTCAAATTCGAGGCGAAAGTGCGATCAGGGGCATCCTTTATATAAATAGATTGCGTAAGAGTTGACGGGTGTGACAATACCAGAAGTAATGCATAGGATCCCATCAGAACTCTGTAGTTTAGCGTGCTTGCGGGATAGTAGTACTATGATGGGTGACTTTCTGGGACGTCCTCGTTTTGTACCTTTCTAATTTTATTTTATATAAAGTTTTTTTAATTAAATTTTCTAAACGTGGTGTAACTAATTAGTTATTTGCGTTTTTCGAAATAAATAATTTCAACCGTTATTACGTCGAATTTGCATTCATATTCGAGGCGCAAGTGCGATAAGGGGCAGCCTTTATATAAATAGATTGTGCAAGACTTGACGGGCACGATCATACCAGCGCTAATGCACCGGATCCCATCAGAACTCCGCAGTTAAGTGTGCTTGGGCGGGATTAGTACTGGGTTGGGAGACCTCTAGGGAAGTCCTCGTGTTGCAACCCTCCCGTTTTATTTCATATAAAGTTGTTTTTCATTGCATTTTCTACATGTGGTGTAGCTAAGTACTTATTTTCATTTTGCGAAATAAATAATTTAAAATATTATTTGCCCGAATTTGCACGAGAGTAGCTAAGCGTGCTTGGGCGAGAGTAGTACTTGGATTGGTGACCTCCTGGGAAGTCCTCGTGTTGCACCCGTCCCATTTTACTTCATATAATGTTTTTTTTAGTTAAAGTTTCTAAACGTGGTGTAACTAATTGGTTATTTGCATTTTGCGAAATAAATAATTTGAAATGTTATTTGGTCGAATTTGCATTCAATTTTGAGGCGCAAGTGCGATAGGGGGCAGCCTTTATATAAACAGATTGCGTAAGAGTTGACGGGTGTGATCATACCAGCAGTAATGCATAGGTCCCATCAGAACCCCGTAGTTAAGCGTGGTTGTGAGATAGTAGTACTATGATGGGTGACATTCCGGGAAGTCCTCGTGTTGCTCCTCTTCAATTTTATTTCATAAAATGTTTTTTTAGTTAAATTTTATAAACGTGGTGTAACTAACTAGTTATTTGCGTTTTGTGAAATAAATAATTTCAAACGTTATTTGGTCGAATTTGCATTCAAATTCGAGGCGAAAGTTTGATAAGGGGCAGCCTTTATATGAATAGATTGCGTAAGAGTTGACGGGTGTGACAATACAAGCAGTAAAGCATCGGATCCCCGTAGAGCTCTGTAGTTAAGCGTGCTTGCGGGATAGTAGTACTATGATGGGTGACCTTTTGGGAAGTCTTCGTTTTGCACCTCTCCAATTTTATTTCACATAAACTTTATTTTTAGTTGCATTTTCTACACGTGATGTAACTAATTAGTTATTTGTGTTTTGCGAAATGAAAAATTTGAAATGTTATTTGGTCGAATTTACATTCAAATTCGAGGCGCAAGTGCGATAGGGGGCAACCTTTATATAAATAGATTACGTAAGAGTTGACGGGTGTGATCATACCAGCAGTAATGCATAGGTTCCCGTCATAACCCCGTACTGAAGGGTGCTTGCGGGATAGTAGTACTATTATGGGTGACCTTCTGGGAAGTCCTCGTGTTGCACCTCTTCAATTTTATTTCATATAAATTTTTTTAGTTAAATTTTCTAAACGTGGTGTAACTAATTAGTTATTTGTGTTTTGGGAAATAAATAATTTCAAACGTTATTTGGTCGAATTTTTATTCAAATTCGAGGCGCAAGTACGATAAGGGGCAGCCTTTATATAAATAGATTGCGCAGGAGTTGACGGGTACGATCATACCAGCGCTAATGCACCGGATCCCATCAGAACTCCTCAATTAAGCGTGCTTGGGCCAGAGTAGTACTAGGTTGGGTGACCTCCAGGGAAGTTGATATGAGTCACAAAGGCCTTGGATGCGTATACGAAGGAAAAAGAAAATCAAGATTCACTTTCTTGTTTTCAAGAAAATCAAGAAACCGAATCTTGGTCCAATTTTGCTGTTTTGTGCGATTTAAAGAATCAAGAAAATCAAGATTTTAAATCTTGGAAATCTTGGTCCAAGAAACCGAATCTTGCAACTAAGGCGCATTTGATCTCAATTACGAGCATTAACAAGCCAATTTCGGGAGAGAACGGATTACAAGCCCAAGTTCTTGAAGACAAGGCCCAATAAGATGTTCCAAGCCCAATCAAGAAATTTAAATTAAACTTAGTTTAAAATCAGGCCAAATTGTCAAAGTGGCCCTATTTGTTAAGTTTTAATTCTTTAAATACTTAGTTTTCATTTTTAGATTTTATGAATAAATTTCTATGTAAAAATTCAGTCCAAGAGGCCCATTTAAAGTCCTTGGCCGAATTTCTCCTTTAAAGAAAAAAATTAGATTTTTTTTTAGTTTTCCTAGTAGGACTAGTAAAATAGTTAGAAGGCCTATATGTATAGCTTGGCCAACCACCCTTAGACAGATTATACTTGAAGAATACATTGAAATCAGATTTGTTTTGTTGAGTGAAAATTCTCTTTGAGTTCTCCAAGAATTTTCTCTTGAGTTTTCTTTAGAAGGAGTTTTAACAATCTTTTTGATTGTGTAAGCCATCTTTAGCCTTTTTCTTGCCATTGTTCTTCATTGGAGGGGAGATTAGAGGCGTTGAAGGGAGTAGTGAAATCTTTCTTGCTGTTCGTTCTTCTTTATTAATTTCTCCTTGTGTTGATTTATTGATTAACATGGGATTAATTGTTCTTGTTACGTTTCAGCCTTTCCAAACTTCAAGATCTGATTCGAATTCGTTCTTAGGCATCAAGAAACGTTTTTCATTCATAATTTCAAGATTTCTTACCACCCAAGTATTTCTTATTCTATTCGATTTGGGTTTCTTGATCTGACAAGTTTAGTTCTCTGTTTTCCATTTTCGTTGCAGCCAATTTGTTTATAGATCTCGTAGGAATTTCCCGTGACTTGAAGACTCGATCTTGGTAGGCGCGCATTCCTCTATCAGAATTCCTCGTCTTGCACCCCTCCCATTTTATTTCATATAAATTTGTTTTTCGTTGCATTTTCTACACGTGGTGTAACTAATTAGTTATTTTAATTTTGCGAAATAAATAATTTAAAAGGTTATTTGGCCGAATTTGCGCGAGAGTAGCTAAGCGTGCTTGGGCGAGAGTAGTACTTGGATTGGCGACCTCCTGGGAAGTCCTCGTGTTGCACCCCTCCCATTTTACTTCATATAATGTTTTTTTAGAAGAATTTTCTAAACGTGGTGTAACTAATTACTTATTTGCATTTTGTGAAATAAATAATTTGAAACGTTATTTGGTTGAATTTGCATTCAAATTTGAGGCGCAAGTCCAATAGGGGGCAGCCTTTATATAAATAGATTGCGTAAGATTTGACAGGTGTGATCATACCAGTAGTAATGCACAAGATCCCAACAGAACTCCGTAGTTAAGCGTGCTTGTGGGATAGCAGCACTATGATGGGTGACCTTCCGGGAAGACCTCGGGTTCCACCTCTCCAATTTTATTTCATAAAAAGTTTTTTTTAGTTAAAGTTTCTAAATGTGGTGTAACTAATTAGTTATTTGTGTTTTGCGAAATAAATAATTTCAAACGTTATTTGGTCGAATTTGCATTCAAATTCGAGGCGAAAGTGTTATGAGGGGCAGCCTTTATATAAATAGATTGCGTAAGAGTTGACGGGTGTGACAATACCAGCAGTAATGCATAGGATCCCATCAGAACTCTGTAGTTTAGCGTGCTTGCGCGAAAGTAGTACTATGATGGGTGACCTTCTGGGAAGTCCTCGTTCTGCACCTTTCTAATTTTATTTCATATAAAGTTTTTTTTAATTAAATTTTCTAAACGTGGTGTAACTAATTAGTTATTTGCGTTTTTCGAAATAAATAATTTCAACCATTATTATGTTGAATATGCATTCATATTCGAGGCGCAAGTGCGATAAGGGGTAGCCTTTATATAAATAGATTGCGCAAGAGTTGACGGGCACGATCATACCAGCACTAATGCACCGGATCCCATCAGAACTCCGCAGTTAAGTGTGCTTGGGCGAGGTTAGTACTAGGTTGGGAGACCTCCAGGGAAGTCCTCGCGTTGCACCCCTCCCGTTTTATTTCATATAAAGTTGTTTTTCGTTGCATTTTCTACATGTGGTGTAACTAATTACTTATTTTCATTTTGCGAAATAAATAATTTAAAATATTATTTGGCCGAATTTGCGCGAGAGTAGCTAAGCGTTCTTGGCCGAGAGTAGTACTTGGATTGGTGACCTCTTGGGAAGTCCTCGTGTCGCACCCCTCCCATTTTACTTCATATAATATTTTTTTAGTAGAATTTTCTAAACGTGGTGTAACTAATTACTTATTTGCATTTTGCGAAATAAATAATTTGAAACGTTATTTGGTTGAATTTGCATTCAAATTTGAGGCGCAAGTGCAATAGGGGGCAGCCTTTATATAAATAGATTGCGTAAGATTTGACAGATGTGATCATACCAGTAGTAATGCACAAGATCCCATCAGAACTCCGTAGTTAAGCGTGCTTGTGGGATAGCAGTACTAAATGTGGTGTAACTAATTAGTTATTTTCGTTTTGCGAAATAAATAATTTCAAACGTTATTTGGTCGAATTTGCATTCAAATTCGAGGCGAAAGTGTGATAAGGGGCAGCCTTTATATAAATAGATTGCGTAAGAGATGACGGGTGTGACAATACCCGCAGTAATGCTTAGGATCCCATCAGAACTCTGTAGTTTAGAATGCTTGAAATAAATAATTTCAAACGTTATTTGGTCGAATTTGCATTCAAATTCGAGGCGAAAGTGCGATAAGGGGCAGCCTTTATATAAATAGATTGCGTAAGAGTTGACGGGTGTGACAATACCAGCAGTAATGCTTAGGATCCCATCAGAACTCTGTAGTTTAGAATGCTTGCGGGATATTAGTACTATGATGGGTGACCTTCTGGGACGTCCTCGTTTTACACCTTTCTAATTTTATTTTATATAAAGTTTTTTTTAATTAAATTTTCTAAACGTGGTGTAACTAATTATTTATTTGCGTTTTTCGAAATAAATAATTTCAACCGTTATTATGTCGAATATGCATTCATGTTCGAGGCGCAAGTGCGATAAGGGGTAGCCTTTATATAAATAGATTGCGCAAGAGTTGATGGGCACGATCATACCAGCGCTAATGCACCGGATCCCATCAGAACTCCGCAGTTAAGTGTGCTTGGGCGAGGTTAGTACCAGGTTGGGAGACCTCCAGGGAAGTCCTCGTGTTGCACCCCTCCCGTTTTATTTCATATAAAGTTGTTTTTCGTTGCATTTTCTACATGTGGTGTAACTAATTACTTATTTTCATTTTGGGAAATAAATACTTTAAAATATTATTTGCCCGAATTTGCGCAAGTAGTACTTGGATTGGCGACCTCCTAGGAAGTCCTCGTGTTGCACCCCTCCCATTTTACTTCATATAATTTTTTTTTAGTTAAAGTTTCTCTACGTGCTGTAACTAATTAGTTATTTGCATTTTGCGAAATAAATAATTTGAAATGTTATTTGGTCGAATTTGCATTCAAATTCGAGGTGCAAGTGCGATAGGGGGCAGCCTTTATATAAATAGATTGCGTAAGAGTTGACGGGTGTGACAATACCAGCAGTAATGCATAGGATCCCATCAGAACTCTGTAGTTTAGCGTGCTTGCGGGAAAGTAGTACTATGATGGGTGACCTTCTAGGAAGTCATCGTTTTTCACCTTTCTAATTTTATTTCATATAAAGTTTTTTTTAATTACATTTTCTAAACGTGGTGTAACTAATTAGTTATTTGCGTTTTTCGAAATAAATAATTTCAACCGTTATTATGTCGAATATGCATTCATATTCGAGGCGCAAGTGGGATAAGGGGTAGCCTTTATATAAATAGATTGCGCAAGAGTTGACGGGCACGATCATACCAGCGCTAATGCACCGGATCCCAGCAGAACTCCGCAGTTAAGTGTGCTTGCACGAGGTTAGTACTAGGTTGGGAGACCTCCAGGGAAGTCCTCGTGTTGCACCCCTCCCGTTTTATTTCATATAAAGTTGTTTTTCGTTGCATTTTCTACATGTGGTGTAACTAATTACTTATTTTCATTTTGCGAAATAAATAATTTAAAATATTATTTGGCCGAATTTGCGCGAGAGTAGCTAAGCGTTCTTCGCCGAGAGTAGTACTTGGATTGGTGACCTCTTGGGAAGTCCTCGTGTTGCACCCCTCCCATTTTACTTTGTATAATTTTTTTAGTAGAATTTTCTAAACGTGGTGTAACTAATTACTTATTTGCATTTTGCGAAATAAATAATTTGAAACGTTATTTGGTTGAATTTGCATTCAAATTTGAGGCGCAAGTGCAATAGGGGGCAGCCTTTATATAAATAGATTGCGTAAGATTTGACAGGTGTGATCATACCAGTAGTAATGCACAAGATCCCATCAGAACTCCGTAGTTAAGAGTGCTTGTGGGATAGCAGTACTATGACGGGTGACCTTCCGGGAAGACCTCGGGTTGCACCTCTCCAATTTTATTTCATAAAAAGTTTTTTTTAGTTAAAGTTTCTAAATGTGGTGTAACTAATTAGTTATTTTGCGAAATAAATAATTGCAAACGTTATTTGGTGGAATTTGCATTCAAATTCGAGGCGAAAGTGTGATAAGGGGCAACCTTTATATAAATAGATTGCGTAAGAGTTGACGGGTGTGACAATACCAGCTGTAATGTATAGGATCCCATCAGAACTCTATAGTTTAGCGTGCTTGCGGGAAAGTAGTACCATGATGGGTGACCTTCTGGGAAGTCATCGTTTTGCACCTTTCTAATTTTATTTCATATAAATTTTTTTAATTAAATTTTCTAAACGTGGTGTAACTAATTAGTTATTTGCGTTTTTCGAAATAAATAATTTCAACCGTTATTATGTCGAATATGCATTCATATTCGAGGCGCAAGTGCGATAAGGGGTAGCCTTTATATAAATAGATTGCGTAAGATTTGACAGGTGTGATCATACCAGTAGTAATGCACAAGATCCCATCAGAACTCCGTAGTTAAGCGTGCTTATGGGATAGCAGTACTATGATGGGTGACCTTCCGGGAAAACCTCGGGTTGCACCTCTCCAATTTTATTTCATAAAAGTTTTTTTTAGTTAAGTTTCTAAATGTGGTGTAACTAATTTGTTATTTGCGTTTTGCGAAATAAATAATTTCAAACGTTATTTGGTCGAATTTGCATTCAAATTCGAGGCGAAAGTGTGATAAGGGGCAGCCTTTATATAAATAGATTGCATAAGAGTTGACGGGTGTGACAATATCAGCAGTAATGCATAGGATCCCATTAGAACCCTGTAGTTTAGCATGCTTGCGGGATAGTAGTACTATGATGGGTGACCTTCTGGGACGTCCTCGTTTTACACCTTTCTAATTTTATTTTATATAAAGTTTTTTAAATTAAATTTTCTAAACGTGGTGTAACTAATTAGTTATTTGCGTTTTTCGAAATAAATAATTTCAACCGTTATTATGTCGAATATGCATTCATATTCGAGGCGCAAGTGCGATAAGGGGTAGCCTTTATATAAATAGATTACGCAAGAGTTGACGGGCACGATCATACCAGCGCTAATGCACCGGATCCCATCAGAACTCCGCAGTTAAGTGTGCTTGGGCGAGGTTAGTACTAGGTTGGGAGACCTCCAGGGAAGTCCTCGTGTTGCACCCCTCCCGTTTTATTTCATATAAAGTTGTTTTTCGTTGCATTTTCTACATGTGGTGTAAGTAATTACTTACTTTCATTTGGGAAATAAATAATTTAAAATATTATTTGCTCGAATTTGCGCGAGAGTAGCTAAGCGTGCTTGGGCGAGAGTAGTACTTGGATTGGTGACCTCCTGGGAAGTCCTCTTGTTGCACCCCTCCCATTTTACTTCATATAATGTTTTTTTAGTTAAAGTTTCTCAACGTGGTGTAACTAATTAGTTATTTTCATTTTACGAAATAAATAATTTGAAATGTTATTTGGTCGAATTTGCATTCAAATTCGAGGCGCAAGTGCGATAGGCGGCAGCCTTTATATAAATAGACTGCGTAAGAGTTGACGGGTGTGATCATACCAGCAGTAATGCATAGGATCCCATCAGAACCCCGTAGTTAAGCGTGGTTGCGAGATAGTAGCACTATGATGGGTGACCTTCCGGGAAGTCCTCGTGTTGCACATCTTCAATTTTATTTCATAAAATGTTTTTTTTAGTTAAATTTTCTAAACGTGGTGTAACTAATTAGTTATTTGCATTTTTCGAAATAAATAATTTCAACCGTTATTATGTCGAATTTGCATTCATATTCGAAGCGCAAGTGCGATAAGGGGCAGCCTTTATATAAACAGATTGTGCAAGAGTTGAGGGGCACGATTATACAAGTGCTAATGCACCAGATCCCATCAGAACTCCGCAGTTAAGTGTGCTTGGGCGAGATTAGTACTAGGTTGGGAGACTTCGAGGGAAGTGCTCGTGTTGCACCCCTCCCGTTTTATTTCATATAAAGTTGTTTTTCGTTGCATTTTCTACATGTGGTGTAACTAATTACTTATTTTCATTTTGCGAAATAAATAATTTAAAATATTATTTGGCCGAATTTGCGCGAGAGTAGCTAAGCGTTCTTCGCCGAGAGTAGTACTTGGATTGGTGACCTCTTGGGAAGTCCTCGTGTTGCACCCCTCCCATTTTACTTTGTATAATTTTTTTAGTAGAATTTTCTAAACGTGGTGTAACTAATTACTTATTTTCATTTTGCGAAATAAATAATTTAAAATATTATTTGGCCGAATTTACGCGAGAGTAGCTAAGCGTTCTTCGTCGAGAGTAGTACTTGGATTGGTGACCTCCTGGGAAGTCCTCGTGTTGCACCCCTCCCATTTTACTTCATATAATGTTCTTTTTAGTAGAATTTTCTAAATGTGGTTTAACTAATTACTTATTTGCATTTTGCGAAATAAATAATTTGAAACGTTATTTGGTTGAATTTGCATTTAAATTTGAGGCGCAAGTGCAATAGGGGGCAGCCTTTATATAAATAGATTGCGTAAGATTTGACAGGTGTGACAATACCAGCAGTAATGCATAGGATCCATCAGAACTCTGTAGTTTAGCGTGCTTGCGGGAAAGTAGTACTATGATGGGTGACCTTCTGGGAAGTCATCGTTTTGCACCTTTCTAATTTTATTTCATATAAAATTTTTTTAATTAAATTTTCTAACATGGTGTAACTAATTAGTTATTTGCGTTTTTCGAAATAAATAATTTCAACCGTTATTATGTCGAATATGCATCCATATTCGAGGCGCAAGTGCGATAAGGGGTAGCCTTTATATAAATAGATTGCGCAAGAGTTGACGGGCACGATCATACCAGCGCTAATGCACCGGATCCCATCAGAACTCCGCAGTTAAGTGTGCTTGGGCGAGGTTAGTACTAGGTTGGGAGACCTCCAGGGAAGTCCTCGTGTTGCACCCCTCCCGTTTTTTTTCATATAAAGTTGTTTTTTGTTGCATTTTCTACATGTGGTGTAACTAATTGCTTATTTTCATTTTGGGAAATAAATAATTTAAAATATTATTTGCCCGAATTTGCGCGAGAGTAGTACTTGGATTGGTGACCTCCTAGGAAGTCCTCTTGTTGCACCCCTCCCGTTTTACTTCATATAATGTTTTTTTAGTTAAGGAAAAAATAGATTTTTTTTTAGTTTTCCTAGTAGGACTAGGAAATAGTTAGAAGGCCTACATGTATAGCTTGGCCAACCACCCTTAGACAGATTATACTTGAAGAATACATTGAAATCAGATTTGTTTTGTTGAGTGAAAATTCTCTTTGAGTTCTCCAAGAATTTTCTCTTGAGTTTCTTTAGAAGGAGTTTTAACAATCTTTTTCATTGTGTGAGTCATCTTTAGCCTTTTTCTTGCCATTGTTCCTCTTTGGAGGGGAGATTAGAGGCGTTGAAGGGAGTAGTGAAATCTTTCTTGCTGTTCGTTCTTCTTTATTAATTTCTCCTTGTGTAGATTTATTGATTAACATGGGATTAATTGTTCTTGTTACGTTTCAGCCTTTCCAAACTTCAAGATCTGATTCGACTTCGTTCCTAGGCATCAAGAAACGTTCTTCATTCATAATTTCAAGATTTCTTACCACCCAAGTATTTCTTATTCTATTCGATTTGGGTTTCTTGATCTGACAGTTTAGTTCTTTGTTTTCCATTTTCGTTGCAGCCAATTTGTTTATAGATCTCGTAGGATTTCCCGTGACTTGAAGAGTCGATCTTGGTACGCGCGCATCCTCTATCAGAAGTCCTCGTCTTGCACCCCTCCCGTTTTATTTCATATAAATTTGTTTTTCGTTGCATTTTCTACACGTGGTGTAACTAATTAGTTATTTTCATTTTGCGAAATAAATAATTTAAAAGGTTATTTGGCCGAATTTGCGCGAGAGTAGCTAAGCGTGCTTGGGCAAGAGTAGTACTTGGATTGGCGACCTCCTGGGAAGTCCTCGTGTTGCACCCCTCCCATTTTACTTCATGTAATGTTTTTTAGTACAATTTTCTAAACGTGGTGTAACTAATTACTTATTTTCATTTTGCGAAATAATAATTTGAAACGTTATTTGGTTGAATTTGCATTCAATTTGAGGCGCATGTGCAATAGGGGCAGCCTTTATATAAATAGATTGCGTAAGATTTGACAGGTGTGATCATACCAGTAGTATGCACAAGATCCCATCAGGATAGTAGTATTATGATGGGTGACTTCTGGAAGACCTAGATTGCGCAAGAGTTGACGGTACGATCATATAATAGATTGCGCAAGATTTTCTACACGTGGTGTAACTAATTAATTTTATTTCATATAAGGGGCAGCTTTTATATAAATAGATTGCGCAAGAGTTGACGGGTACGATCATACCAGCGCTAATGCACTGGATCCATCAAAACTACGCAGTTAAGTGTGCTTGGGCAATATTAGTACTAGGTTGGGTGACCTCCAGGGAAGTCCTCGTGTTGCACCCCTCCCGTTGCATTTTCTACACGTGGTGTAATTAATTACTTTTTTCATTTTAAGCATAATTAATTGAAACATTATTTGGCCGAATTTGCGCGAGAGTAACTAAGCATGCTTAGGCGAGAGTAGTACTTGGATTGGTGACCTCCTGGGAAGTCCTCGTCTTCCACCCCTCCCATTATACTTCATATAATGTTTTTTTAGTAGAAATTTCTAACGTGGTGTAACTAATTAGTTATTTGTATTTTGCGATATAAATAATTTGCAACGTTATTGATCAATTGATTCAAATT